>NC_036464.1:4408479-4600690 GCF_002775205.1 Xiphophorus maculatus | reverse complement strand
GTGCTGGAAATCAAAGAGACTTAACAGAGCCCTGACACCGTCCCCACAGGAAGGGGGAAGGAGGAAATGCACCTTTATTAACTGCTAAGAGACTTTAAAACAAATATGGACGGACTTTCCTGCTGCAGACCGGGCTCTGGCGGCAGCTCCAGAAACCGGCGTAAATATCATTGACACGTACATAACTGATCGCAGAGATGCCACTTAGTGTGTTTGTGTAACATGGTAAAGACTCAGCGCGAGTCATTTGATGCAATTAGGAGAAATGGAGTGGGAGGGTTGTCAAGTGGAATGTGTTGGTGTTTCCTCAAAAAGACAAAGATCTTTTCTTTCTGGAGCACAAACGTAATGCACGTAGTGAGATGGGGAACGTGCTGATGTGAAAGTGGCTAAAACGTCACATTACATAACAATCCCCTTTTACGCTTCTTTTCTCTCTCCTTTCTCTACCAAATTACAGAGTGGGTGGGGAAACTCTGTGTGAACCCATAATGGTGTGGTGATACCATGCACTGTTCCTGCAGGTAAGTCGTACCTGAGGGCATCCTCAGCTAGGACCGCGGGGAAGTACTGGGGGTACGATGCTGGCTGTTGTGTATTGGATGGTCTAGACAGGCCCATGCCTCTGACAGATAATCCCATTAAGATGGTTTCCCCTTGAAGAAGCCAGTTTCTGCATGAGGAGAAAGCCCAGTGTATTGGTGGGAAATTAGCAGCCAGTTAGCACCACAAGCTCAAAGTCAGGCATGAATGATGGGCTCCTGCAGGGTTAGGAGAGTAAACCCTTTTACTTCCAGGTAAAATCCACAGGTGTCGCAGTCCTTCGTACCGCTTCACTGCAGGCGAATTGACTGCAACACATTTCAGGCGTTAGCATAGAAGGGGGTGGAGAAAAAAATGACAATCTCCTTTCTCGTTTCCTGTGGCGTGGATTGAATTCATCTCCTCTCAGGCTAAGAAACACAAACCGTATAGGTTTCCTCTTTGGGTTCTCGTGTCTGTGTTGCATACAATGGCCTTTGTAAGCACAGCTTTTTACAGCCCTGCATCTTATGGCCCTGTTACTGTAAGAATAACTAAGTAAATGCTTGAAAGCAATATGCAGACATGCAGTTGGAGAGATGGCTTGCAAAAACTGGAACGTTTGTCGTGCTAATCACAACAAACTTGTGTATTTTATTAGGATTTTATGTTACAGTTTAACACTAGGTAGTGCTTAATGTTGAAGTGTAAGAATACACCTCTTTCAAAATATTCAACAACTAAAATTCTGGTATTCAACCCTCTTCTTTTCTGATTCCCCTGAATCAAGCTCTTTCAATCAATTGCCTAGAGAAGTTAAATCAGTTTAGTAACAATTTCAATATAAATTCAGCTGGTCTGGTTTGTTGGTGAAAGGTTTGTTGGTGAACTTAATGAAGACCACTAAATAACTCAGGTTAGGAAGACAATGACGGCTGAGTATCAGTTGTGCACTCCAACAAATTTTGCAGTCACGTGCAGTTAGCTACATATGAGGAACGTGAAACCTGGGAGCATCATTCTGTGGGGACGCTTTTCATTAGCAGAGCGAGGGAAGCTGATCAGGCTACAAGGGCAGAATATATTTAATGAAATTAAATGTAGGGCAATCCTGGAAGAAAAACTGCTGCAGGTTGCGACAGACTTGAGACGGAGGCGTGTTTCCACACCTGATAGTCCGGTAGACTCGGTTCGGCAGGGGATCAGAGTTGCAACATTCGTTGCATTTTCAGCTGGTGCAACTCGAGTTCACACTGCACTGAGTCAAACAAACCAAAACCCTTTGAAAAACATGTTCCCCTCCTTACCTGTGGTGGCGCTGCATCAAGAACTACTGAAGGGAGCGACAAAAAACTCAGAAGAAGACACCAAGCGCATCTGCCTTCTTCATAAAATAGAACCACAATCCATTTCCCCCCCAGTAGCGCTAGATTCACATGATTGTTTTGGTTGTATTTACCCAGAAAGCCTTGCGCTATAGTTTCCTTCCCTCTCCGGTCTGCTTGGCATCCACATTTGCATTCAAACCACAACAACGTTCTCTTCAACTGAATCGAGGCCGAAGTTTTCAGGTGGACGAGAGTTTGATTCTGTATTCCCACCTCCCCAAAATGAACCGGGCTTTCAAAGCAAACTGCAGTTAGATTAAAGTGGACTAAACAGGAAGCAGAAAGCCTGCATGGGGAAACCCAAATGAATCTGTAGTTTAAGCGAAACGTACATGGTGGTCCACTGAGAACTCCATATTAGTTGTTTGTATTTTATTATTTTATTTTTTTTCATATGGAACTATTTGTATCCTTAATAAAGTTGATGATGATGATGAGAGGAGCTTGATTGCAAAAGCACACACCGCACTTTTCAGGTTATTTATTTATTTATTTTTTACTTCGGACAACCACATCCACTTCATAGTTTTCCGCCATAAAAGTTGCCCTTTTGTTGTGCAACAAAAAAAGTGGGAGTTGAGTCACATCTGCAGTGCAACTGGGAAGTTCCACAGAAAAGTGCAAGACGCTCCGTCCTTCCCCACCACCACCAACACCTCCGCCACTGCGAACATATTGGACGGGCTCCGAGCAGAGATCAATGTGAAATAAAATGGCGAGCGCTCAGGTTGTAAAGATGCACTTAAAGATGCGGTGCAGTCATTTAACCGCGCTGATGTCTCCAGCGCTCCTCTCCGTTCACTGAAACTCAGCAGCGTCGGCCCTTTAGGACGCGTTTCCGATTTTGAGAGCAGCATGTGGGTGTGTGTGTGGTGGGTGTGTGTGAGACCAGTTGTTGTCGGGGAGTTATTAATCACAGGTCGCGCGTTGCTCTCCTCTCACTGCCTCAAGGGTCAGAGAGGGTCGCGAGGGGGGATCAGAGCGGCTCGTACGCGCGGGGCGAAGGAGCAGGGAAGGACGGTGCGTTTGGGAGTTAGAGAGAGATCGGGTCTCTTCGGGTCACGGTGTCGGGGCCCAGAGCTGGCGTGCGTTTCAGAGGCAGCAGTGTCAGCCTTGTTACACACACAGGTGTCTGAAGGTGACAGGTGTGACCTGTGACAAGGCCAGGGGACTGAAGAGCAGTGGCAGAGGGGGAAGGGTTTACGTAACATCCAGCCTGCAGGGACGTTTGGACGGAGCGACAAATCAGTGTGGCTGTCTGCAGAAGGCCAGCGCTCTGCAAAAACACAAGATCTTGCCAAGTTTTTCTGGTTTCTAGTGCAAGTGTCTTGGTACACTTGAATTAAGACAGAACTAACTTACAAAAGTAACTGTTTTTTAGCAAGATGAAGGCACATATTTTAGGTAAATAATTCCTTAATATTGATTAAAAGCAGATTATTTCACTTATTGGAAAAATGTTTTGTTGTAAGTGGAACTAGTAGTATCAGTATTAAGGAATTACTGATCTAAAACAAGTTACTCCACAGCGGCTTGTGCTACCGTTTCCTGCTGACATTAAGGTTTTTTGTAAAAAAAAAAAAAAAAATTTGTGTCAAAAATGCCAAATGTTGTTGACCATGACTGATTTGTAAAAACCAGTAGAAGGGTAAAGATCTTAGAGGGTGAATACATTTATAGTTCCTGTATGTTAAGCTCCGGTTTCCTACAGAAACACAGCTAGTCTCTTCCTCCGTTCCTCATCTCTGAATCCTTCCTGGGTAAATCCTAGTTCTCCTTTTTTTTTTTTTTTTTTTTTTTTTTTAGCAGTCAGCCTTCGGCCATTTGCCCTGGCTGCAGGGAGCTCTCTCTCTCTGCACTCTTCCAGTTAACAAGCTGCCAATATACAGCCAGGGCCCGGGGATCAGACGGCTCTGCAGCGGGCCCATAAAGAGCCCCTGCAGTGGACTGACGAGAAATCTCACACCTTTCGCTCACATCAGCCACGCAGCTTTTGATGCAAAACCAGATGCTTTCCCTTCCTTACTGTAGAGAAAGTGGAGCCACGGATGGAAACATTACACTTTTATACTCTATTTTACTCAATTGTTGAAGTAATGCATTCATCACACGCAGTACTTTAACAAAAAAGTATATGCATGCCCCCCTGCAGATTTTTTCTCTTTCTGCTTTATTTTATTTTTTTGTCACACCTTTAATGCTTCAAAACAAAGTGCCCAGTTTGCAATAATTGGCGTTAATCTCTTACGTAAGTGGGGAAGAATAACTGAGTCACATTTGGAACGGGCTGTTTAAGGTGCTGATGCCACGACCTCCCGATTGGAGGTGTGGACTTGGACTAAGCCACTCCAGCATTTCAGATGTGGACTTACTGGTGTTCTTTGGATCAGTAGCTGTGAATATTTTACTTTTATACACATTTATATATATTCAGCTTGATTTGGATAATTTGTTTCCTTAATGAATTAAGTCATCTGAAATAGTTTTTGTATTTATTTACAAAAAGAATAACAGCTTTTATGACATAATTAGGAGCAACACACCGAGAGGAGCACATTCCCAACAGAAAGACGAGAACTACCGCATCTGTTTTAACATTAAGAATAAAAATCTGCGTTTTCCACTCCTTATCCGAGGAACCAGGATCTCAAAAGTTCGCACCAGGGGCCGGGCAGGCAGGCTCACATTTGGCCCTCCGCATAAGAAAACAAACCTCACATCTAGTTTTCCTGGCAAAGGGAGCAAATGACAACTTCACAGCACTTCATAAGAAACTCCTGGAAGTTGCTAATGAAGACTAATGACTTCCCTCGCGTCAGACAGTTCACACCACGGTGTACGGGCCCTTTGAGCAGCAGCTCCACGTCAGCGGGGAGGTCTGCCAGCTGCTCAACGGGGAGGGTCCCCCAAAGAACATCACATTTAATGTTTGATAAGTATTTTAAATGATCAGAACTCTGCTTTTATTTATTGAAGAAATATATGTCTTTTAAAACGTGGAGCAGCAACTAGTGGAGCTCCTTTTTTTTTTTCTCATCACCAGGGATGATGAATAAAAACAACAAATTGGCACCTGAATGAGTTTCCCATTGCTTATCGTTACGTCGCTGTGTTTTGAAAGGTGTTATATAGTTTTAATAGACTTGCATGAATTTTTTTGTGTCGTTTTAAATATCTAAAAATAAAATCCACGAATACACACGGCATTCAGACGAATTGGTTGATTTTGTCTTCACAGCGTTTTCCAAAACGTGATAAGGGTTGGGTGCCCAAGTGGAAGATCGCCCAGGATAGCAAACATGGTAGAACCGCCACTGGCTGCAAAGCTTTCCAAAGCCGAGCTGAGAGGTTTTATTAGAACTGAGGATACAGGGCGTCTTCTCTAGATTTTAGCATAATAAATCAAACTAATCTGGTCGAGTGTCAGGCCTCTAAAGATAACGGGTTATTGCTCCACTGGCAGATTATTTCACTTATAACCAGTACTTTTTCCATCAATTTTAAAGAATTATTGACTTTAAGCAAGGGTCTATAGCTTGCTGAAAAGTTACTTGCAAGTTAGTTTGCCTTATTTCAAGTGTACTAAAATATTCTGCACTAGAAACACCAAAACGATTGGTCATAAGATTTTGTGTTTTTACAGTGCATGAATCTACAAGTTTCACTTTGTGAGCTGAAGAAATGTCTCGAGTCACGTCTGTATTAAGAGTGCAATAACAAAGTGGCTTGATTTGGTTTAAAGACTCAAACAACAAACATGTTTTTTCAAATATATATATATTTGGTTTGACATCAATAATGCATTCAGTCCAGACGTAGAGAACATGTTCTGTCGGAGCGATCTCAGGACTTTAACAGACTTCACATACATTCCCCCAATACCCGTCACAACAACCCCCAAAAACAAACAAATATAACAAAGCAGGGATATTTTTTTTCATCTTTATTACAGTGGGAACAGTTAATTTATTTGTGCCCTTTTCTTTTAAAAACGACCACACGTGGCTTTCAAGAAACATAAGAAGTCTTTCTCTCTCTTTTTTTTTATTTATAGAAAACTATCTGTAAAAAACATTCGGTGTGTCTTCCTCTGAGTTTAGGCAAAGAAATGTGACAAACTGTCCTTAAGTGAGTTCAGTGGAAAGGCATCAAGATTGGAGAGTCCTCGTCGTCGTGCGCATCGGTTCCTCCGACGTCGGGTAGAGTTTGCGGCACCTTCCTCCCGCCAGCTCAATCCAACAAACATTCAAAAGATTCCGGGTTTTTTTTCTTCTTGTTTTGTACAAAAGCTAATTCCTCTCGTTATTCGGATCAGTGCTGGTGGCAGGACGTCATCCTGGCGAGAAGTGTTTTCGTAGCTACAAATGCGCACAAAAGAGACAGAATAATAAACACGAAAAACACAAATTTAAGTGCCAACTGAGAAGCATCCCAAGTGTTCAGTGTAAACATTTTCAGTCTGCTACAGGTTATGAGGCTTCGCGGATCGCTGGCTCCACGGACGGAGCCGGAGCGTGACCGGCCGGCCGCCCGCCAGCCCCGTCCTCCCTCCCGGTTTCACCCAAATGCATCGTGTAGCAACGCGTCGAGACCAGAATGTCACGGCGCAGTAAACGGCGACAGGAAAGTGCTCAAGACGAGCGATTAGCTGCAGCTCAGAGAGAGGAAAAAATAAACTAAAAATCTGCACACGACGTAGTAAAGATGCATAAAAATGTCGCTGGTGGCCGTTAAAGGCAAACTGTTTTTCCTTTCTCTCTTTTTTTTTTTTGGGTCGGATGTAAAGCAAGAGAGCTGAAGAAGCTTGACGTGTGATATGCATTAGTGGCACGTTTCAGGCATGCTGCGGGACAAAAAGCCTTCAAAGTCCGTCATGCGCCGACACACTCCTTGCAACCGTAGCAACCACGCAGCCGCTTAGAATACTGCATTTCATCCGTTTGGAGTGGAGATTTTTTTTTTTTTTTTCCTGTATGGCACGTGAGGGAATCAAAGCATCAACACAGACAGCTGCTCAGGAATCAATTATTATTATACTTTTTTTTTTTTTTTCGAAAAGTTGAACCCTAATCTGAGTTTCAGGCTCAGATGTCCATGTAGTCGTCCTCCTCGTCCGACTCGCTCTCCAGAGACGACTCCTGGCTGGACGTCTCCTGCACCTCCAGCACCGGCTGGGTCAGCGTGTCCTTCTTCACCGTGGCAGCGGACTGGGATGACAGGATGACGTTCTGTACGAGGGAGGGGGGGAAGGAAGCAGACAGCAGAGGGCGCTGTTCAGCAGAGCTGCATGCAGACGGACAGGGAGACTGGCATCGGGAGGCAAAGCGGCTTACCTTCAGTCGCTGCTTGGTTTCCTCCGAGATGCTGCCTTTAGGGGAGAGCAGCGTGGGGGTGGGGGGCGTTACCGTGATCTCCGGGGGGAACTTGGTGACGGTGGAAGGGATGAAGAGCTTTGGCATGTTCGCCGGGGCGCGGGCGCGGATCCGGCTGGGGTCTGGAAGCTTGGACTGCTCGCTGCTGGCGTACTGCGGCTGGTCTGGGAGAGAGGCAGTGGGAGGGAGCCATTTTTCATTTCTACAGAAATGCACACTTCTTGCATACCTGGGATAAAGATGACCTTTCTCGTGTCACATTCAAAAAGGCATCACAACATATGAAAATATTGTCACTAAGCTAATCGCTGCACATCTGAAAAGCTGGCTACACACATTACCTGCGTTTCCATTGGCCATATGATGGTGCAATTTGACATTTCAAAAGTAGATTTGTTTAATGGAAAAGCATCAATTAAAAAAATTAAAAAAGTTTTTTAATAAAACATTTTGGTGTTAGGATGAGGTGGTTTTTAGTGTATGTCACACCAGTCACATGATCAATAACCGGATGTTACCGCTGACGGAAACCACGAAGACGACGACACAGGAAGTAGTCGGAGGATCATGGCGAGACATGTTTATTGATGACTTATTGTGTAAATTAGCTTTTTAATTGCGATTCTTAATTAATCTAATTCTTTTTTTGTTACATTAGTAGAAAGTTTGCACACATTTGCGATGAAAACGCAGCTGGTCTTAGTTTCACCCAAGCTCTTAAGATGGGTGCAGTTATCTCACCGCGTACTTCGTCCTTCCACTTAACCTTCCATTACCATTGTTAGACGCAGCACTGTGAACAACCAGCTACTTTAGTGAAGCCTTGAAATGACTTATTGTTAAAACTTCCGTTGTTTTTTTAATCTCCTGCAATTATTAGATTGTCATTTGCCATACGCCATGATTATTAAAATCAACAGACATAAAAGGTCGACATGCGTTTCTCCCTGTGTACCGAGTCAACACGACTTTCACTTTTTGAGTTGAATTACTGAAATATATCAACCTTTTGATGGTGTCCTAACAAACTGAGATGAATGCGTCCGTGTGGTTTAAAGGCTCTGACCTGAACAAGGTTGCGTGGTGCTACATGTTGCCGCTTCCTCCTGAAACCAGGCCGCCGAAGGTTCCTGGCCCTGGGAGACGGTGGCCAGTTTCATCTGGTGACAGAGGTGGGACTCCTGCTGGCGGTACAGCAGCCCCTCTGTGGGCTCCTCCCGCTCCTCTGAGGGACCAAACAACATGGCGCACATTCACCCACAGATAAACAACGCAGCGCTTCACAGGCGACAGTTGGAATGTCAACGATTCATTAAATATGGGTAGATCTGTTCAAATTTGTTTTTGTTATCAAGTAAAATCACATAGAAAATGTATTTAGTCATTTCTCAGACTTGTGTTGCAGCACATATGAATTTAGTTGTTCGTTTTAAAGCAGAGGGATTTATTAATAACACTGATTTGAATAAATCTCATAGGCCTGCAGCCGAGTTGCTGTGCAGGTGAACCAATAAGATGCTGGATCCATTTGACGACTCAGACAATGCAAATAGGAAGCAAAATAATAAACATTAACAACAATTATAACAATAAATACAACTGTATTATTTTAATAATGTTGTAATTAAAAATATAATTATTATTTTAGCATGTAACAAATTCAAGTTAAATTATTATATGCCACATTGTTTGTTTGTTAAAAACATATTAAGAAACCAAATAAAAATGTCATAAAACATTAATTTTATTTAAAACACTTAAAGGACAGATCAAATAGCTAAAACTCGATTGCATGGGAAGTTTCGATGAATTAATAACTCGGCAGTTTAATTCCATGTATTGTTAGGAATTTATTACTTCATATACCAACAATAATTTGAAAATCTGCTAAAAAAAAAAAAGAAAAACAGTTTCAATGGGTATTTTCTAAGGTTATGATTTTGTGTCAGGGAACAAAATAGTTTGTCACTGCAGACAATTTAAAATCTACAATGTTCAACTTTGTTCCGTCACAAAAACTTAGCATTTTATTTTTTTTAAATTCCCTGCAAGCACAAAAAAAAAAAAAAAAAAAGGAAATTCCCCCACAGCAGTCGTGGCAAACGGATACACACAAACAACTGAACTGCGACTCTGTGATTGTTGCCTTGGGAACCGTTACATAATTTACATCGGTGAGATGCTGCGGGATGCAACTGTTTGCATGTAAATCCCTGCTGATGCAAACACACTCTTGTGTGGATTTGCACATGTCGAAAGGTCACCGAACACAGGGGAATGAAAGACAGCGTCAAGTCCTGGAAGGTACAAAGAAAATAAATAATGTTTAAGGGCTTTTGCAAAAAAAAAAAAAGTCAATATGTTAAAGGATTTGTGGTTGACTTAGAAACTAAGAAACCGGTGTAAAACCTCCACGTTATGTGTGCAACAACAAAACTCAAGTGGCTCTTAAACCATTATTAAACATTTAAATGCTAATGCTAACTCACAAGGAGAAAGTGAACACAAAACATGCTGACGTCAAGCTTCAAGTTTCGATTATCAGACGGTAAATTTAAGTACATGAATTCAGTTGTTAGTTTTAAATCAGAGGTTGATGGATTTACTTCTGCAGATATTAAACATGGCCCAAACTGAATATTCAGGACCAGATTAAAGCAAATCCTCCCAGAAGCCCATTCAGACAGAAGAGACTCGCGGTCTGGAGGACTCTGCTGACAGAAGCTCCTGTTGGGGGACAGACAAAGCCCACAAGGCAAAACACAAACTGCGCACACACACCTCTGTTATGTAATGCTGCTGAGGAGGGCTTCAGGCGCCCCCTGCTGGCCTCGTGAAAGAAAACATGAAATCAAATGCCAAACCAAACAAACATTATCCCCCATTTGGCAAATTTCATATTCACAAATGTAAATTTCCTTTTTTTAATTTTTTTTTTTTTTTTTACAGTTTTGGTTAAGAAATTCCAACTTTATTTATCTACTATTGTACAAAAGTACAAGCAGAAATAAAACCATTTTGCACAGAATTAAAGACCAAGAAATGTATCAATTTTGTCCAGATGACTGATGATGAACTTGCATTTATCCATGATAGGCACAAAAAAGCTAGCTACCTAGCTAGTTAGCACGTGTATTAGCACTAGCAGTGAGTTACCGCTGGCCTCAGCACGCAACAAATATGTTTGAGTGCGACTCGAACTTTTTTCCCGTCAGAAAAGTCCAGTGAGGAAAAAAAACAACTGAATTTAACAAATTTAAAAGTTCTGTCAAGAGGCCAGTTTTTTTTATTTTATTTTTTATGTATTTAAGATATTAAGGCCTTAATTTTAGATATATAAAGATAAGACTTTTTAAGCATGAATGGACATCCTGTAATGTCCGCTTCCTGTTTTATTTCACATTTCGTTTCCACGTTTCTTTCTTTGCATTTGTAAACAAAGTTGTTTTCTCCATGGGAAAAAAAGTAAACATAAAAGAACATGGTGTAAAAAAAAATTAAAACGACAACATAAAGTTGCTTTTTAGAGGAGTCAGGATTAGGGCGCCGTACCTGCCGGTGGGAGGAAGGCCGTGGCGGCGGCGGCGGCTGCTCTCCTCTGCTGCGGCTGATCGTGGTGGAAGCCTGAGCTCTGGGGTCGGGCCACCTTGCTGAGGGGCTCGCAGGCCCCCCTGGCCTGGCCGTCGTGGGCGGGCGGCGGGTGGCAGACGGGGTGGGTGAGCAGGACGGGAGCTGGCAGGGCGGCGGGGAAGAAGAGGTCCCTGTGCTCCTTGGTGTACTTGGGCGTGGTCGGGGCGTCGCCTGTCGACTGCTGGAGACGGAAACAAGGAGAGTTGTTGTTAAAGCAGCTGGACTTCAAAGAGCAGCACACAGTCTTTCTTCCCCTTGAGGCTGGAGGCAGGAAAAAAAAAAAATAAGGAGTGATCCACACTGAATAGGACAGCACTTTTCAGACAACATACATCAGCGATATTAGTCCAGCTAATAATATCCTGAGCGGAGCGATGCGGCGCTCCCCGAGGGGACCGGAGGCTGCGGTACCTGCATGCTGCTGAATGGCTCAGCTCTTCTGAGCCACTTTCCTGGCCGCTCTTCAGAGGACCACTTAGAGACACAAGAGCTGCACAAACAACCTGCGAGGACGGCCAGCCTGCTCCCAACAGCCGCTGTCATGGTAACGCAGAGGAGCACAGTTGAAGAAGAAATGAATAACCTTCTCGAGTTTTTGATTTCGAACAAAAGAAAAAATGGGGGGGGGAAGGCAAACGGCGCCTGCTGCATTTATTGGAAAGCCTCACAGAAAGTAAACGCAGTGTGACTTCAGAGGGTTTCTGTGGTAAAGGTTAATTTGATAATTAAAAGCAGAGAAAGAGAGAGAGAGAGAAAAAACACACAACACTGGACCGAACTCTAACAAACACGTCACCGAAGCCATCACAAAAGCGCTCTGCACACGGTAATTTGGCTCATCTGCCATTTATCCCAGCGGCTTTCTGGGAGTTGGAGTCAAACAGTGCTCCGAGTCACAGCTGAGTGTGGCAAAATTTCCCACAGGATTCACGCAGCAATATTCACCGAGAGAGGAGCGGATCGTTCAGGCCTCTGCAGCAGCAGCTTCGCTCCGGCTTTGATGATTCACAGCTCATGAATTAATCAGCAGCAGCTCAGAAACCACCGAGTCAGTCGGGCTCGGTGCATTTAGAGGAGCAGCGTACGCGAGAAAGTACACCGAGGTTTCCTCAAGCGCTGCTCCGGTCTGCTCAGAAATGAGAAAGTGTATAGTGCAAGCGGACCGACTACATTTCACATTTTCTCACATTTGCATCCACAAACCTCTGCGCATTTATTGGGACACATAATGGTGGCAGCATGATGCTGTGGGGACCTGGCAGGAAGTGGGAAACCTAATCAGAGTTGGTAGGAAGATGGAGGTAAGAACTCTAACTACTTGATGCAAAGGCCTTGATACTGGGATCACACTCGCATGGTGGCAGCATCATGCTGTGGGAATACATTCGTTTATTATGTAAACGAATATCGGCCGATACTCATCTTATCCACACAGCTTATCTAACTCTGCAAAGGTCAGAAAATCAGCCACTGTCTCATTTAGCAAAGACTCGCAACTGTAACTGCTGTGAAAGGAGGCTGTACAGGTTGGGGTGTGCGATGCGGACAGGTTTTATTACACTATTATGCAGCATTGTTGTAATAACAATAAAGGTGACAGTAAGAATATTGATTACTTTGTATTTAGAGTAACTGTGTGGCTCTGACTGCATGGCAGAGAAATTGTAGCCTCACAAACACAAACGGTGCTCTTGAAAACCCGATTTGATTTGTAATACGCTTCTTTAGGACACCAGTCACATAAAGAAGTCTGATTAATTAGTGAACACACACACACTGCATTTAATTGTATTTTCAAAATTACTGAAAGACCGCAGAGGAAATAGTGGAACTAACAATCCTGGCAGTTTTGTGGGATTTAAAAATGATTAATTGGAATTCATTGCGACAACAATAAATCAGAACTAGAAAATTCCTGAAGAAATTTAACCGGGGCCTGCCAAAGTGTGCCCGTCGGTTTGGACCCAGCGTTCTGATGCTAGAAATTAGCATCAATGCTAAAGAAAGCTGCAACGTAATCAATAGCATGTGGAGATTGACAAGAATGTTTACTAACATGGACTTGCACCATTCAGTATGATAAAGTAAGTGTATCAGCTAAAATTAGCAAAAATGCTAATGTTAGCGTGATTGCTGTCAGTAGCATGTGGGACATCACTAGGATGTTTTCTATAATGGACTTACTCCATTCAGTATACTAAACATGGCTAAAAAGTAAAATAAATAGCTAATAGCTTATTAAAGCTAAATGCTAATGCTAATGAACTGCCTTGCTGCGCAAGGCAGTTCCCTAACCTCAGAGAAAAAGATAATGCAGAATAATATTATTGCACCGCCTGCGGCGGTGCACTAACCGCAGGGGCATGTTGAGGCTTTTATTTTGAAATTTTTGTTAAGCTTAATTTCCAAGGTCCAAACTAATCCCATGTCTAATAGTCATTGGGTTAACTCAGTTATATAATGCTCAAGAGCAATTACGTAATGTAAAATTTCTCAAGGCTTTTATTTTGAAATTTTTGTTAAGCTTCATTTCAAAGTGCCAACTAATCCCATGTGTAACAATTGCTGGGTTAAATCAGTTATATAATGCTCAAAAGAGCAATTATCTGATGTAAAAATTGTCAAGGCTTTTATTTTGAAATTTTTGTTAAGCTTAATTTTAAATTGCCACACTAATCCCATGTGTAACAGTGCTTTGGATAAAAAAGTCACATAAAGCCAAAAAGAGCAATTATCTGATGTAAAAATATTCAAGGCTTTTATTTTGAAATTTTCAGTATGCTTCATTTCAAAGAGCTAAACTAATATCATGTGTAACAATGGTTGGGTAAAATCAGTTATAAAAAGCCCAAACACAAGTAGTTCTAAAGGCCAGCTCAGTCCTCCTCTGTAGTAACTGACAGTTCCACCATGTTTGTAGTTCTGACATTCAGCTCAGACCTCTTTTGTAGGCACTCAGTGTCCGCCATGTTGTAGTTCTAACCTTCAGTCATTGTAGTTCTAAAGAGCAGTTCAGAGAGGCAGACTAAATTCTATGTCTATTTTGAGTCTAACTGACACTGTTTTGTGTCAGTTAGACTTTTGTTTTGAGTTAAATTTGGCTCGTTTTTTGTTAATTATGTCGCCACAGTTACTCGAAATGCCAACAAAAGTAATAGCTCCCCTCACGGGATTGAGCCTCACGTTTTGATATATATATTGTGAGGGGGCATGCAGCGGTACGAGCCGCATTAACGGTAGTAGGAAGCGGCAGTTATTTGAGGTGTAGAACAATAGGTGCCTGCCATGCAATGCATAGGGATTACATCCCTATGCATTGCTATGGGCAGGCCCCAATTATCACAATAAATAATGAGCGATAAATGCCCACCCACTCTGAGGGGCTGCGTACAAATCCATGCCGCACTTTTCAGATTGCTACTTGAAAGTCTGAAAACCACAAATCAGTTCCACCCCCGACTTCACTTTTAAATATTCATTACCTCATCATTAAATAAAATTTCACATTTAATCACACTCAGGAGTGGAAAAGCTGCAGCCTACGCTGGCTCTCCGACGAGCTCAGGCATTTCATTTCTTCAGGAGAATGTGAGAAGCATAAACAGATTTACAAAAAAAAACAAATAAAAAAAAAAAACAGTGGAAGAGGAAAAGACTCTTTCCTCCCAATATGGCATCAAAGGCAGAGAGCTAACGTACACACACGCGACGGAAAGGAGCCGATTCTCCGGCTCGGCCCTATAAGGGCAGCGCTCCCTGTGCTGCGGCTGGAAGGACATGCATGACTCTGTAGGAAGCAGGCGAGGACGGGAGCCGAGATCCACTGCTTGGGAGCGCAACCGAAACGAAAACATGACAGCAGTTGTTGGCACGATGGTATCACATTAAGAGCAGTTGCGTAACGGTGGTGAGTAAGGGCTTTTTGAGAGAGCATTAGCTGATTCATATCTTCGCTGTAGGGGAGAACACTTCATCTCTAATAGGAACAGGTCACCTGTTTAAACACGGCCGCATGATATCTGGCTTTGTTTACCTTCGCTTGGGTGGGTGGGTCTTTTTTGATTTATTAGGCCCGAGCAGCAAAGCGCTGCGAAGGCCTATTGTATCTGTACTGTTTATTAGGCCCGAGCAGCAAAGCGCTGCGAAGGCCTATTGTATCTGTACTGTTTATTATTAGGCCCGAGCAGCAAAGCGCTGCGAAGGCCTATTGTATCTGTACTGTTTATTAGGCCCGAGCAGCAAAGCGCTGCGAAGGCCTATTGTTTCTGTACTGTTTCTTATTATTATTACGATTCTGCCCCCCTAAAGAGGAGCCTTTTTGGGGGCTTTATCATATTCAAAAACTCACCAAACTTGGCGGTGGCGACTAGAAAATTTAAAAATTTTGAATTTTAAGGTTGTCGCAAAAATCGCAAAAAAAATTGCTGAACGGCAGCAACTAGCAATTTTCTGTTGACACAATGGTATGAACGTACTTCATCGTAGAGACATGAAATTTGGTACACATGTAGAGCTCACCAAAAGACTCAGAACTTACATTTAATGTTATAAGCCAACTATCACAGGAAGTCGGCCATTTTGTATTGAACGTCCATTTTTTACCTCGATTTTGACGTTTACAGCCTTCGTATTTGATCGAACTCCTCCTAGGGATTTCGATTGATCGACTTCAAACTTGGTCAGTCTGATCATAAGGCATGTTTGATTTAAAGTTATCAAATTGGTGAGTTTTGGAGCATGTTGAAGGGGGGTTAGCAGGGGTCAAAGTTCACCTACTCGCCATGAAACACGAAACTCTTATATTTCCTATACAAAAGCACATAGAGGGACCAAACTTTCAGTGATTGATCGACATCAGGTGGCTTACAATACCATATGGTCAAATGATGACATCACTTAGGCCACGCCCCCTGAGAACAGGAAGTGTCATGTTTTACTGTGAACGGTCGCTCTCTTAGCCCTTTGACCTAATCAACATGAAACTGTGTCCAGACACAGAAGACATGTTGGTGTGTTGAGGATTCCAACCCCGACCGGCTTTGAGATAGCAGCTGGGCGTGGCGGCGTGGCGAAGTGACCTGTAACGCCGATGCCATACGTTTGCTTCTAGATTCCACATGTTTCGACCGAGCTGCATCAAACTTGGCCTGAGTGATCCTGGAGGCTTGCCCGTCAATCCTAAGTCATCACATTATGACGTCATCTAAGCCCCGCCCCCTGGGAACCGGAAGTGCCGTTTTTTTCCTTGGAAAGCTCTGTTTATGGCTCTCTTGACCTAATCAAGTTGATTCTGTGTTGGATGACAGATAGGAAGTTGATCTCGCTTGCTTTAAAGTGCCAAGAGTTTTCAATGGCGGCAACGCCGTTCGTATACGTTTGCCTCTACATTCCACATATTTTGACCGAGCTGCATCAAACTTGGCCTGAGTGATCCTGGAGGCTTGCCCGTCAATCCTACGTCATCACATTATGACGTCATCTAAGCCCCGCCCCCTCGGAACCGGAAGTGCCGTTTTTTTCCTTGGAAAGCTCTGTTTATGGCTCTCTTGACCTAATCAAGTTGATTCTGTGTTGGATGACAGATAGGAAGTTGGTCTCGCTTGCTTTAAAGTCCCAAGTGTTTTCAATGGCGGCAACGCCGTTCGTATACGTTTGCCTCTACATTCCACATATTTTGACCGAGCTGCATCAAACTTTGCCTGAGTAATCCTGGTGGTATGCCCGTCGATCCTACGTCATCACATTATGACGTCATCTAAGCCCCGCCCCCTCACAACAGGAAGTGCCATTTTTTTCCTCTGAAAGCTCTGTTTATGGCTCTCTTGACATAATCAAGATGATTCGGATGATAAACTCTGTCAATGCTCGCTGCTGGCTGAACCGTGCGGGCGTGGCCAAACGGCGAATATCAGTCCCTCGCCATATGCATACGTTTGGCTCTAAATCACACATGGATCATCCGATTGGCGACAAACTGGATATGTATGACCTTTGTTCACCTCTAAAGAGCCCAACGGGTTTGAAATGTAATTTGGCTCCACTGCGCCCCCTAAGTTAATACATCGGCTGTGTCTCCTCGATGCATCGACCGATCTGCACCAGATTTTTTGACAGTCGTCAGGGAGCGCCGCCGAACGCATTCACGTGTGTTGCCTGGTGGACGGGCGTGGAAAATGCGCGACAGCTTCTGCGGTGGCTAGCGGGCGGCGGTGCTGGAAACTGCGGCGGAGCTTCTGCGGTGGGGAGTTGGCTGCGGCTCTGGAAATCATGCGAGAGCTTCTGCGGTGGCTGGAACCCCCGCGGTGGCCAATAGGCCGGAGCGGCGCTTGCTGCGAGGGCCGCCCGAGGCTGCTTGCAGCTTTAATTATTATTATTATTATTCTGCCCCCCCAAAGAGGAGCCTTTTTGGGGGCTTTATCATATTCAAAAACTCACCAAACTTGGCGGAAGCGACTAGGCGGTTTAAAAATTTTGAATTTTAAGGTCGCCGCAAAAATCGCAAAAAAAATTGCTCAACGGCAGCAACTAGCAATTTTCAACAGACCCATTGCTATTCACTTACTTCATCGTAGAGACTTGAAATTCGGTACAGTTGTAGAGCTCACTAAGACGCTCAGAATTTACAAGTAATGTCATAGTGCAACTATCACAGAAAGTCGGCCATTTTGTATTGAACGTCCATTTTTTTCCTCGATTTTGACGTTTACAGCCTTCGTATTTGATCGAACTCCTCCTAGGGATTTCGATTGATCGGCTTCAAACTCGGTCAGTCTGATCATAAGGCATGTCTGATTTAAAGTTATCAAATTGGTGAGTTTTGGAGCATGTTGAAGGGGGGTTACCAGGGGTCAAAGTTCACCTACACGCCATGAAACAAAAACCTCTTATATTTCCTATACAAAAACACATAGAGGGACCAAACTTTCAGTGATTGATCGGCATCGGGTGTCCTATAATAACCTGCAGTGAAATTTTTTTTTTACGTAGGCCACGCCCCCTGAGAGCAGGAAGTGTAATGTTTTACTGTGAACGGTCGCTATCTTAGCCCTTTGACCTAATCAACATGAAACTGTGTCCAGAGACAGAAGACATGTTGGTGTGTTGTGGATTCCAACCCCGACCGGCTGCGATGAAGCAGGTGGGCGTGGCGGCGTTGCGAACGCCGTCGAATTTCGTTTGGCTCTGAATTCCACAGTTTCGGGGTGAGCTGCTCCAAACTCACTAGGATGGATCCTTATCCATCCCCGAACAGGAATCCATAGCGATATTTGGTGGGCGTGGCCTAATTTCTCTATAGCGACCCCTAGAGTATTTTAAATGAACAGCCCCAAGCCATGCTTTAACTTAGAATTACGAAACTTGGTACACATGTGTATCTTGTCAGGACGTACAAAAAAGTCTCTTAGAGCCATGGTCGAAACCCAACAGGAAGTCGGCCATTTTGTATTGAAGGTCCATTTTGGACCTCGAGTTTGACATTTACAGCCTTTGCATTTGATCGAACTCCTCCTAGGGATTTCGATTGATCGGCTTCAAACTCGGTCAGTCTGATCATAAGGCATGTCTGATTTAAAGTTATCAAATTGGTGACTGTATGAGCTTGCTGAAGGGGGGTTACCAGGGGTCAAAGTTCAGCTACTCGCCATGAAACACGAAACTCTTATATTTCCTATATAAAAACACATAGAGGGACCAAACGTTCAGTGATTGATCGACATCGGGTGTCCTAAAATACCCTGTAGTGAAATTATTTTTTTAAGTAGGCCACGCCCCCTGAGAACAGGAAGTGTCATGTTTTACTGTGAACGGTCGCTATCTTAGCCCTTTGACCTAATCAACATGAAACTGTGTCCAGAGACAGAAAACATGTTGGTGTGTTGTGGATTCCAACCCCGGCCGGCTTTGACATAGCAGGTGGGCGTGGCGGCGAGGCGAAGTGACCTGTAACGCCGATGCCATACGTTTGCTTCTAGATTCCACATGTTTCGACCGAGCTGCACCAAACTTGGCCTGACTCATCCTGGTCTGATGCCTGACAATGCTATGTCATCATATTATGACGTCATCTAAGCCCCGCCCCCTCAGAATGAATTAGAGAGATCTTCTGTGTAATTACATAATAAACAGTCCATGTTCGTTGTTTGTAGGGCAATGCTGCCCTCTGCTGCCCACTGAAATAGTTTCATTATTTCAGTAATTCGACACCAGAGGGCAGCATTGCCCTACGGAATGAAAGTTCAATGTTGTAATGGAGGAAAAAATTAAATAATTAGTAATTCTAACACAAAAACTCACAGAGACACCAAACGTTCAGTGATTGATCATAATCGAGTGTCCAATAATATCCAATGGTCAAATGATGACATCACTTAGGCCCCGCCCCCTCGGAACAGGAAGTGCTATTTTTTTACTTGGAAAGCTCTGTTTATGGCTCTCTTGACCTAATCAAGATGATTCGGATGATAAACTCTGTCAATGCTCGCTGCTGGCTGAACCGTGTGGGCGTGGCCAAATGGCGAATATCAGTCCCTCGCCATATACATACGTTTGGCTCTTATTCAGGCATAGATCATCCGATTGGCGCCAAACTGGATATGTATGACCTTTGTTCACCTCTAAAGAGCCCGACGGTTTGAGATGTAATTTGGCTCCACTGCGCCCCCTAAGTTAATACATGGGCTGTATCTCCTCGACGCATCGACCGATCTGCGCCAGATTTTTGACAGTCGTCGGGGAGCGCTGCCGAACGCATTCACGCGTGTCGCCTGGTGGACGGGCGGGGAAAATGCGCGACAGCTTCTGCGGTGGCTGGCGGGCGGCGGTGCTGAAAACTGCGGCGGAGCTTCTGCGGTGGGGAGTTGGCTGCGGCTCTGGAAATTGTGCGAGACCTTCTGCGGTGGCTGGAACCCCCGCGGTGGCCAATAGGCCGGAGCGGCGCTTGCTGCGAGGGCCGCCCGAGGCTGCTTGCAGCTTTAATTATTCTTATTATTCTTCCACCCAAATGAATTGCCTTTTTGGGGGCTTTATCATATTCAAAAACTCACCAAACTTGGCGGTCGCATAAAACGAGTTTTAAATTTAAGTACTGTAAGGTCGTCGCAAAAATCGCAAAAAAAATTGCTCAACGGCAGCAACTAGCAATTTTCAAAAGACCCATTGCTATTAACTTACTTCATCGTAGAGACTTGAAATTCGGTACAGTTGTAGAGCTCACTAAGACGCTCAGAATTTACAAGTAATGTCATAGTGCAACTATCACAGGAAGTCGGCCATGTTGGATTGAAGGTCCATTTCGGACCCTGATTTGGCCGTTTACAGCCTTCGTATTTGATCGAACTCCTCCTAGGGATTTCGATTGATCGGCTTCAAACTCGGTCAGTCTGATCATAAGGCATGTCTGATTTAAAGTTATCAAATTGGTGAGTTTTGGAGCATGTTGAAGGGGGGTTACCAGGGGTCAAAGTTCACCTACACGCCATGAAACAAAAACCTCTTATATTTCCTATACAAAAACACATAGAGGGACCAAACTTTCAGTGATTGATCGGCATCGGGTGTCCTATAATACCCTGCAGTGAAATTTTTTTTTTACGTAGGCCACGCCCCCTGAGAGCAGGAAGTGTAATGTTTTACTGTGAACGGTCGCTATCTTAGCCCTTTGACCTAATCAACATGAAACTGTGTCCAGAGACAGAAGACATGTTGGTGTGTTGTGGATTCCAACCCCGACCGGCTGCGATGAAGCAGGTGGGCGTGGCGGCGTTGCGAACGCCATCGAATTTCGTTTGGCTCTGAATTCCACAGTTTCGGGGTGAGCTGCTCCAAACTCACTAGGATGGATCCTTATCCATCCCCGAACAGGAATCCATAGCGATATTTGGTGGGCGTGGCCTAATTTTTCTATAGCGACCCCTAGAGTATTTTAAATGAACAGCCCCAAGCCATGCTTAAACCTAGAATTACGAAACTTGGTACACATGTGTATCTTGTCGGGACGTACAAAAAAGTCTCTTAGAGCCATGCTCTAAACCCAACAGGAAGTCGGCCATTTTAGATTGAAGTTCATTTGACCTCCATTTTGACGTTTACAGCCTTTGCATTTGATCGAACTCCTCCTAGGGTTTTCGATTGATCGGCTTCAAACTCGGTCAGTCTGATCATAAGGCATGTCTGATTTAAAGTTATCAAATTGGTGACTGTATGAGCTTGCTGAAGGGGGGTTACCAGGGGTCAAAGTTCAGCTACTCGCCATGAAACACGAAACTCTTATATTTCCTATAAAAAAACACATAGAGGGACCAAACTTTCAGTGATTGATCGGCATCGGATGTCCTAAAATACCCTGTGGTGAAATGATGAGATCACTTAAGCCACGCCCCCTGAGAACAGGAAGTGTCATGTTTTACTGTGAACGGTCGCTATCTTAGTCAGAATTACAAGTAATGTCATAGTGCAACTATCACAGAAAGTCGGCCATTTTGTATTGAACGTCCATTTTTTTCCTCGATTTTGACGTTTACAGCCTTCGTATTTGATCGAACTCCTCCTAGGGATTTCGATTGATCGGCTTCAAACTCGGTCAGTCTGATCATAAGGCATGTCTGATTTAAAGTTATCAAATTGGTGAGTTTTGGAGCATGTTGAAGGGGGGTTACCAGGGGTCAAAGTTCACCTACACGCCATGAAACAAAAACCTCTTATATTTCCTATACAAAAACACATAGAGGGACCAAACTTTCAGTGATTGATCGGCATCGGGTGTCCTATAATACCTGCAGTGAAATTTTTTTTTACGTAGGCCACGCCCCCTGAGAGCAGGAAGTGTAATGTTTTACTGTGAACGGTCGCTATCTTAGCCCTTTGACCTAATCAACATGAAACTGTGTCCAGAGACAGAAGACATGTTGGTGTGTTGTGGATTCCAACCCCGACCGGCTGCGATGAAGCAGGTGGGCGTGGCGGCGTTGCGAACGCCGTCGAATTTCGTTTGGCTCTGAATTCCACAGTTTCGGGGTGAGCTGCTCCAAACTCACTAGGATGGATCCTTATCCATCCCCGAACAGGAATCCATAGCGATATTTGGTGGGCGTGGCCTAATTTCTCTATAGCGACCCCTAGAGTATTTTAAATGAACAGCCCCAAGCCATGCTTAAACCTAGAATTACGAAACTTGGTACACATGTGTATCTTGTCAGGACGTACAAAAAAGTCTCTTAGAGCCATGGTCGAAACCCAACAGGAAGTCGGCCATTTTGTATTGAAGGTCCATTTGACCTCGAGTTTGACATTTACAGCCTTTGCATTTGATCGAACTCCTCCTAGGGATTTCGATTGATCGGCTTCAAACTCGGTCAGTCTGATCATAAGGCATGTCTGATTTAAAGTTATCAAATTGGTGACTGTATGAGCTTGCTGAAGGGGGGTTACCAGGGGTCAAAGTTCAGCTACTCGCCATGAAACACGAAACTCTTATATTTCCTATATAAAAACACATAGAGGGACCAAACGTTCAGTGATTGATCGACATCGGGTGTCCTAAAATACCCTGTAGTGAAATTTTTTTAAGTAGGCCACGCCCCCTGAGAACAGGAAGTGTCATGTTTTACTGTGAACGGTCGCTATCTTAGCCCTTTGACCTAATCAACATGAAACTGTGTCCAGAGACAGAAAATGTTGGTGTGTTGTGGATTCCAACCCCGGCCGGCTTTGACATAGCAGGTGGGCGTGGGCGGCGAGGCGAAGTGACCTGTAACGCCGATGCCATACGTTTGCTTCTAGATTCCACATGTTTCGACCGAGCTGCACCAAACTTGGCCTGACTCATCCTGGTCTGATGCCTGACAATGCTATGTCATCATATTATGACGTCATCTAAGCCCCGCCCCCTCAGAATGAATTAGAGAGATCTTCTGTGTAATTACATAATAAACAGTCCATGTTCGTTGTTTGTAGGGCAATGCTGCCCTCTGCTGCCCACTGAAATAGTTTCATTATTTCAGTAATTCGACACCAGAGGGCAGCATTGCCCTACGGAATGAAAGTTCAATGTTGTAATGGAGGAAAAAATTAAATAATTAGTAATTCTAACACAAAAACTCACAGAGACACCAAACGTTCAGTGATTGATCATAATCGAGTGTCCAATAATATCCAATGGTCAAATGATGACATCACTTAGGCCCCGCCCCCTCGGAACAGGAAGTGCTATTTTTTTACTTGGAAAGCTCTGTTTATGGCTCTCTTGACCTAATCAAGATGATTCGGATGATAAACTCTGTCAATGCTCGCTGCTGGCTGAACCGTGTGGGCGTGGCCAAATGGCGAATATCAGTCCCTCGCCATATACATACGTTTGGCTCTTATTCAGGCATAGATCATCCGATTGGCGCCAAACTGGATATGTATGACCTTTGTTCACCTCTAAAGAGCCCGACGGGTTTGAGATGTAATTTGGCTCCACTGCGCCCCCTAAGTTAATACATGGGCTGTATCTCCTCGACGCATCGACCGATCTGCGCCAGATTTTTTGACAGTCGTCGGGGAGCGCTGCCGAACGCATTCACGCGTGTCGCCTGGTGGACGGGCGGGGAAAATGCGCGACAGCTTCTGCGGTGGCTAGCGGGCGGCGGTGCTGAAACTGCGGCGGAGCTTCTGCGGTGGGGAGTTGGCTGCGGCTCTGGAAATTGTGCGAGACCTTCTGCGGTGGCTGGAACCCCCGCGGTGGCCAATAGGCCGGAGCGGCGCTTGCTGCGAGGGCCGCCCGAGGCTGCTTGCAGCTTTAATTATTATTATTCTTATTTTTCTGCCCCCCCAAAGAGGCGCCTTTTTGGAGGCTTTAGCATATTCAAAAACTCACCAAACTTGGCGGATGCATACGGGCAGTTTAAAAATTTCGTATTTTAAGGTCGCCGCAAAAATCGCAAACAAATTGGCTCAACGGCGCCACCTAGCAATTTTCAAAAGACCCATTGCTATTCACTTACTTCATCGTAGAGACTTGAAATTCGGTACAGTTGTAGAGCGTACTAAGACGCTCAGAATTTACAAGTAATGTCATAGTGCAACTATCACAGGAAGTCGGCCATTTTGTATTGAAGGTCCATTTTTTACCTCGAGTTTGACGTTTACAGCCTTCGTATTTGATCGAACTCCTCCTAGGGATTTCGATTGATCGGCTTCAAACTCGGTCAGTCTGATCATAAGGCATGTCTGATTTAAAGTTATCAAATTGGTGAGTTTTGGAGCATGTTGAAGGGGGGTTAGCAGGGGTCAAAGTTCACCTACACGCCATGAAACAAAAACCTCTTATATTTCCTATACAAAAACACATAGAGGGACCAAACTTTCAGTGATTGATCGACATCAGGTGTCCTAAAACACCCTGCAGTGAAATTTTTTTTTTATGTAGGCCACGCCCCCTGAGAGCAGGAAGTGTAATGTTTTACTGTGAACGGTCGCTATCTTAGCCCTTTGACCTAATCAACATGAAACTGTGTCCAGAGACAGAAGACATGTTGGTGTGTTGTGGATTCCAACCCCGACCGGCTGCGATGAAGCAGGTGGGCGTGGCGGCGTTGCGAACGCCATCGAATTTCGTTTGGCTCTGAATTCCACAGTTTCGGGGTGAGCTGCTCCAAACTCACTAGGATGGATCCTTATCCATCCCTGAACAGGAATCCATAGCGATATTTGGTGGGCGTGGCCTAATTTTTCTATAGCGACCCCTAGAGTATTTTAAATGAACAGCCCCAAGCCATGCTTAAACCTAGAATTACGAAACTTGGTACACATGTGTATCTTGTCGAGACGTACAAAAAAGTCTCTTAGAGCCATGCTCTAAACCCAACAGGAAGTCGGCCATTTTAGATTGAAGTTCATTTGACCTCGATTTTGACTTTTACAGCCTTCGTATTTGATCGAACTCCTCCTAGGGATTTCGATTGATCGGCTTCAAACTCGGTCAGTCTGATCATAAGGCATGTCCGATTCAAAGTTATCAATATGGTGACATTTGAACAGGTGGAAGGGGAGTTAGCAAGGCTCAAAGTTCCCCTGTGATCGACTGTGTAATACAAAGGGCTTTGTCATGTGTAGGGCAATGCTGCCCTCTGGTGTCGAATTACTGAAATAATGAAACTATTTCAGTAATTTCAGTAATTCGACACCAGAGGGCAGCATTGCCCTACGGAATGACAGTTCAATGTTGAATTAAATAGGAAAAAATTAAATAATTTGTAATTCTAACACAAAAACTGACAGAGACACCAAACCTTCAGTTATTGATCATTATCTTGTGTCCAATAATATCCAATGGTTAAATGATGACATCACGTAGGCCACGCCCCCTGACAACAGGAAGTGTCTTTTTTTTCCTTGGAAAGCTCCGTTTATGGCTCTCTTGACCTAATCAAGGTAATTCGGATGATGAGCTCTGTCAATGCTCGCTTCTGGCTGAACCGTGTGGGCGTGGCCAAATGGCGAATATCAGTCCCTCGCCATATTCATACGTTTGGCTCTAATTCACACATAGATCATCCGATTGGCGCCAAACTGGATATGTATGACCTTTGTTCACCTCTAAAGAGCCCGACGAGGTTGAAATGTAATTTGACTCCACTGCGCCCCCTAAGTTAATACATCGGCCGTATCTCCTCGACGCATCGACCGATCTGCACCAGATTTTTTGACAGTCGTTGGGGAGCGCCGCCGAACGCATTCACGCGTGTCGCCCGGTGGACGGGCGGGGAAAATGCGCGACAGCTTCTGCGGCGGCTAGCGGACGGCGGTGCTGGAAACTGCGGCAGAGCTTCTGCGGTGGGGAGCGGGCTGCGGCTCTGGAAAACGTGCGAGAGCTTCTGCGGTGGCCGGAACCCCCGCGGTGGCCAATAGGCCGGAGCGGCGCTTGCTGCGAGGGCCGCTCGAGGCTGCTTGCAGCTTTAATTAGGCCCGAGCAGCAAAGCGCTGCGAAGGCCTATTGTATCTGTACTGTTTCTTATTCTGCCCCCTCTTCGTGGCCTTTTTGGGGGCTTTATCATATTCAAAAACTCACCAAACTTGGCGGAAGCGACTAGGCGGTTTAAAAATTTTGAATTTTAAGGTCGTCGCAAAAATCGCAAAAAAAATTGCTCAACGGCAGCAACTAGCAATTTTCAAAAGACCCATTGCTATTCACTTACTTCATCGTAGAGACTTGAAATTCGGTACAGTTGTAGAGCTCACTAAGACGCTCAGAATTTACAAGTAATGTCATAGTGCAACTATCACAGAAAGTCGGCCATTTTGTATTGAACGTCCATTTTTTTCCTCGATTTTGACGTTTACAGCCTTCGTATTTGATCGAACTCCTCCTAGGGATTTCGATTGATCGGCTTCAAACTCGGTCAGTCTGATCATAAGGCATGTCTGATTTAAAGTTATCAAATTGGTGAGTTTTGGAGCATGTTGAAGGGGGGTTACCAGGGGTCAAAGTTCACCTACACGCCATGAAACAAAAACCTCTTATATTTCCTATACAAAAACACATAGAGGGACCAAACTTTCAGTGATTGATCGACATCGGGTGTCCTAAAATACCCTGCAGTGAAATTTTTTTTTTTACGTAGGCCACGCCCCCTGAGAGCAGGAAGTGTAATGTTTTACTGTGAACGGTCGCTATCTTAGCCCTTTGACCTAATCAACATGAAACTGTGTCCAGAGACAGAAGACATGTTGGTGTGTTGTGGATTCCAACCCCGACCGGCTGCGATGAAGCAGGTGGGCGTGGCGGCGTTGCGAACGCCATCAAATTTCGTTTGGCTCTGAATTCCACAGTTTCGGGGTGAGCTGCTCCAAACTCACTAGGATGGATCCTTATCCATCCCCGAACAGGAATCCATAGCGATATTTGGTGGGCGTGGCCTAATTTTTCTATAGCGACCCCTAGAGTATTTTAAATGAACAGCCCCAAGCCATGCTTAAACCTAGAATTACGAAACTTGGTACACATGTGTATCTTGTCGGGACGTACAAAAAAGTCTCTTAGAGCCATGCTCTAAACCCAACAGGAAGTCGGCCATTTTAGATTGAAGTTCATTTGACCTCCATTTTGACGTTTACAGCCTTTGCATTTGATCGAACTCCTCCTAGGGATTTCGATTGATCGGCTTCAAACTCGGTCAGTCTGATCATAAGGCATGTCTGATTTAAAGTTATCAAATTGGTGACTGTATGAGCTTGCTGAAGGGGGGTTACCAGGGGTCAAAGTTCACCTACTCGCCATGAAACACGAAACTCTTATATTTCCTATATAAAAACACATAGAGGGACCAAACTTTCTGTTGTTGATCATCAATAGGTGTCCTAAAATACCCTGTGGTGAAATGATGACATCGCTTAGGCCACGCCCCCTGAGAACAGGAAGTGTCATGTTTTACTGTGAACGGTCGCTATCTTAGCCCTTTGACCTAATCAACATGAAACTGTGTCCAGAGACAGAAGACACGTTGGTGTGTTGTGGATTCCAACCCCGACCGGCTGCGATGAAGCAGGTGGGCGTGGCGGCGTTGCGAACGCCATCGAATTTCGTTTGGCTCTGAATTCCACAGTTTCGGGGTGAGCTGCTCCAAACTCACTAGGATGGATCCTTATCCATCCCCGAACAGGAATCCATAGCGAAATTTGGTGGGCGTGGCCTAATTTCTCTACATCTCCCCCTGGAATATTTTAAAAAATCAGCCCCAAGCCATGCTTTATCCTAGAATTACGAAACTTGGTACACATGTGTATCTTGTCAGGACGTACAAAAAAGTCTCTTGGAGCCATGCTCTAAACCCAACAGGAAGTCGGCCATTTTGGATTGAAGGTCCATTTTGGGCCCTATTGTGGCCGTTTACAGCCTTTGCATTTGATCGAACTCCTCCTAGGGATTTCGATTGATCGGCTTCAAACTCGGTCAGTCTGATCATAAGGCATGTCCAATTCAAAGTTATCAAAACGGTGACATTTGAACAGGTGGAAGGGGAGTTAGCAAGGCTCAAAGTTCCCCTGTGATCGACTGTGTAATACAAAGGGGATCCTTTGTCAAGTGTAGGGCAATGCTGCCCTCTGGTGTCGAATTACTGAAATAATGAAACTATTTCAGTAATTTCAGTAATTCGACACCAGAGGGCAGCATAGCCCTACGGAATGACAGTTCAATGTTGAATTAAACAGGAAAAAATTAAATAATTTGTAATTCTAACACAAAAACTGACAGAGACACCAAAGTTTGAGTTATTGATCATTATCTTGTGTCCAATAATATCCAATGGTTAAATGATGACATCACTTAGGCCACGCCCCCTGACAACAGGAAGTCTCGTATTTTACTGTGAACGGTCGATAGCTTCTGCACCAAAGTTTGCACGAGTGACCCTGGCGGGACCCTGACGACCCTATGTCATCATATTATGACGTCATCTAAGCCCCGCCCCCTCAGAACCGGAAGTGCCGTTTTTTTCCTTGGAAAGCTCCGTTTATGGCTCTCTTGACCTAATCAAGGTGATTCGGATGATAAACTCTGTCAATGCTCGCTGCTGGCTGAACCGTGTGGGCGTGGCCAAATGGCGAATATCAGTCCCTCGCCATATGCATACGTTTGGCTCTAATTCACGCATGGATCATCCGATTGGCACCAAACTGGATATGTATGACCTTTGTTCACCTCTAAAGAGCCCGACGGGTTTGAGATGTAATTTGACTCCACTGCGCCCCCTAAGGTAATACATCGGCCGTATCTCCTCGACGCATGGACCGATCTGCACCAGATTTTTTGACAGTCGTCGGGGAGCGCCGCCGAACGCATTCACGCGTGTCGCCCGGTGGACGGGCGGAGAAAATGCGCGACAGCTACTGCGGCGGCTAGCGGGCGGCGGTGCTAGAAACTGCGGCGGAGCTTCTGCGGTGGGGAGCGGGCTGCGGCTCTGGAAACCGAGCGAGAGCTTCTGCGGTGGCCGGAACCCCCGCGGTGGCCAATAGGCCGGAGCGGCGCTTGCTGCGAGGGCCGCCCGAGGCTGCTTGCAGCTTTAATTATTATTATTATTATTCTTCCCACCTCTTCGTGTGCCTTTTTGGGGGCTTTATCATATTCAAAAACTCACCAAACTTGGCGGTCGCGACTAGAAAAATTAAAAATTTTGAATTTTAAGGTTGTCGCAAAAATCGCAAAAAAAATTGCTCAACGGCGGCAACTAGCAATTTTCTGTTGACACAATGGTATGAACGTATTTCATCGTAGAGACATGAAATTTGGTACACTTGTAGAGCTCCCCAAAAGACTCAGAACTTACATTTAATGTTATTAGCCAACTATCACAGGAAGTCGGCCATTTTGTCTTGAACATCCATTTTTTTCCTCGATTTTGACGTTTACAGCCTTCGTATTTGATCGAACTCCTCCTAGGGAATTCGATTGATCGGCTTCAAACTTGGTCAGTCTGATCATAAGGCATGTTTGATTTAAAGTTATCAAATTGGTGAGTTTTGGAGTATGTTGAAGGGGGGTTAGCAGGGGTCAAAGTTCACCTACTCGCCATGAAACACGAAACTCTTATATTTCCTATACAAAAACACAGAGAGGGACCAAACTTTCAGAGATTGGTCGTCATCGGGTGTCCTAAAATACCCTGTGGTGAAATTATTTTTTTAAGTAGGCCACGCCCCCTGAGAACAGGAAGTGTCATGTTTTACTGTGAACGGTCGCTATCTTAGCCCTTTGACCTAATCAACATGAAACTGTGTCCAGAGACAGAAGACATGTTGGTGTGTTGAGTAATCCAACCCCTACCGGCTGCGATGAAGCAGGTGGGCGTGGCGGCGTTGCGAACGCCGTCGAATTTCGTTTGGCTCTGAATTCCACAATTTCGGGCCCAGCTGCTCCAAACTCACTAGGATGGATCCTTATCCAGCTACCGACAGGAATTCATAACAAAATTTGGTGGGCGTGGCCTAATTTCTCTATAGCGACCCCTAGAGTATTTTAAATGAACAGCCCCAGGCCATGCTTTATCCTAGAATTACGAAACTTGGTACATATGTGTATCTTTTCAGGACGTACAAAAAAGTCTCTTGGAGCCATGCTCTAAACCCAACAGGAAGTCGGCCATGTTGTATTGAAGGTCCATTTTGGACCTCGAGTTTGACGTTTACAGCCTTCGTATTTGATCGAACTCCTCCTAGGGATTTCGATTGATCGGCTTCAAACTCGGTCAGTCTGATCATAAGGCATGTCTGATTTAAAGTTATCAAATTGGTGACTGTATGAGCTTGCTGAAGGGGGGTTAGCAGGGGTCAAAGTTCACCTACTCGCCATGAAACACGAAACTCTTATATTTCCTATACAAAAACACAGAGAGGGACCAAACTTTCATTGATTGATCGTCATCGGGTGTCCTAAAATACCCTGTGGTGAAATTATTTTTTTAAGTAGGCCACGCCCCCTGAGAACAGGAAGTGTCATGTTTTACTGTGAACGGTCGCTATCTTAGCCCTTTGACCTAATCAACATGAAACTGTGTCCAGAGACAGAAGACATGTTGGTGTGTTGAGTTATTCCAACCCCGACCGGCTGCGATGAAGCAGGTGGGCGTGGCGGCGTTGCGAACGCCGTCGAATTTCGTTTGGCTCTGAACTCCACAATTTCGGGCCCAGCTGCTTCAAACTCACTAGGATGGATCCTTGTACACCCACCGACAGGAATTCATAACAAAATTTGGTGGGCGTGGCCTAATTTCTCTATAGCGACCCCTAGAGTATTTTAAATGAACAGCCCCATGCCATGCTTTATCCTAGGATTACGAAACTTGGTACACATGTGTATCTTGTCGGGACGTACAAAAAAGTCTCTTAGAGCCATGCTCTAAACCCAACAGGAAGTCGGCCATTTTAGATTGAATTTCATTTGACCTCGATTTTGACTTTTACAGCCTTCGTATTTGATCGAACTCCTCCTAGGGATTTCGATTGATCGACTTCAAACTCGGTCAGTCTGATCATAAGGCATGTCTGATTCAAAGTTATCAATATGGTGACATTTGAACATGTGGAAGGGGGGTTAGCAAGGCTCAAAGTTCCCCTGTGATCGACTGTGTAATACAAAGGGCTTTGTCATGTGTAGGGCAATGCTGCCCTCTGGTGTCGAATAACTGAAATTACTGAAATAGTTTCATTATTTCAGTAATTCGACACCAGAGGGCAGCATTGCCCTACAGAGTTCAATTTTGTAATGTAGGAAAAAATTAAAAATTTGTAATTCTACTGTGAACGGTCGATAGCTTCTGCACCAAACTTTGCACGAGTGACCCTGGCGGGATCCCTGACGACCCTATGTCATCATATTATGACGTCATCTAAGCCCCGCCCCCTCGGAACCGGAAGTGCCGTTTTTTTTCCTTGGAAAGCTCCGTTTATGGCTCTCTTGACCTAATCAAGATGATTCGGATGATGAGGTCTGTCATTGCTCGCTTCTGGCTGAACCATGTGGGCGTGGCCAAACGGCGAATATCAGTCCCTCGCCATATTCATACGTTTGGCTCTAATTCACACATGGATCATCCGATTGGCTCCAAACTGGATATGTATGACCTTTGTTCACCTCTAAAGAGCCCAACGGGATTGAGATGTAATTTGGCTCCACTGCGCCCCCTAAGTTAATACATCGGCTGTATCTCCTCGACGCATCGACCGATCTGCGCCAGATTTTTTGACAGTCGTCGGGGATCGCCGCCGAACGCATTCACGCGTGTCGCCCGGTGGCCGGGCGGGGAAAATGCGAGACAGCTTCTGCGGCGGCTGGCGGGCGGCGGTGCTGGAGACGGCGCCGGAGCTTCCGCGCTTGCGAGCGGGCTGCGGCTCTGGAAAACGCGCGAGAGCTTCTGCGGTGGCCGGAACCCCCGCGGTGGCCAATAGGCCGGAGCGGCGCTTGCTGCGAGGGCCGCCCGAGGCTGCTTGTTAGGCCCGAGCAGCAAAGCGCTGCGAAGGCCTATTGTATCTGTACTGTTTATTATTATTCTTATTATTCTTACCCCCCAAAGAGGTGCCTTTTTGGGGGCTTTATCATATTCAAAAATGCACCAAACTTGGCGGTCGCGACTAGGCAGTTTAAAAATTTTGAATTTTAAGGTCGATGCAAAAATCGCAAAAAAATTGGCTCAACGGCGCCAACTAGCAATTTTCAAAGGAAATTTTGCTATTCATTTACTTTATCGTAGAGACATGAAATTTGGTACACATGTAGAGCTCACCAAGATGCTCAGAATAAGGTATAGATTTAGAAGTGCAAATATCACAGGAAGTCAGCCATTTTGTCTTGAACGTCCATTTTTTTCCTCGAGTTTGACGTTTACAGCCTTCGTATTTGATCGAACTCCTCCTAGGGATTTCGATTGATCGGCTTCAAACTTGGTCAGTCTGATCATAAGGCATGTTTGATTTAAAGTTATCAAATTGGTGAGTTTTGGAGTATGTTGAAGGGGGGTTAGCAGGGGTCAAAGTTCACCTACTCGCCATGAAACACGAAACTCTTATATTTCCTATACAAAAACACAGAGAGGGACCAAACTTTCAGAGATTGGTTGTCATCGGGTGTCCTAAAATACCCTGTGGTGAAATTATTTTTTTAAGTAGGCCACGCCCCCTGAGAACAGGAAGTGTCATGTTTTACTGTGAACGGTCGCTATCTTAGCCCTTTGACCTAATCAACATGAAACTGTGTCCAGAGACAGAAGACATGTTGGTGTGTTGAGTAATCCAACCCCGACCGGCTGCGATGAAGCAGGTGGGCGTGGCGGCGTTGCGAACGCCGTCGAATTTCGTTTGGCTCTGAATTCCACAATTTCGGGCCCAGCTGCTCCAAACTCACTAGGATGGATCCTTATCCACCCACCGACAGGAATTCATAACAAAATTTGGTGGGCGTGGCCTAATTTCTCTATAGCGACCCCTAGAGTATTTTAAATGAACAGCCCCAGGCCATGCTTTATCCTAGAATTACGAAACTTGGTACATATGTGTATCTTTTCAGGATGTACAAAAAAGTCTCTTGGAGCCATGCTCTAAACCCAACAGGAAGTCGGCCATTTTGTATTGAAGGTCCATTTTGGACCTCGAGTTTGACGTTTACAGCCTTCGTATTTGATCGAACTCCTCCTAGGGATTTCGATTGATCGGCTTCAAACTCGGTCAGTCTGATCATAAGGCATGTTTGATTTAAAGTTATCAAATTGGTGAGTTTTGGAGTATGTTGAAGGGGGGTTAGCAGGGGTCAAAGTTCACCTACTCGCCATGAAACACGAAACTCTTATATTTCCTATATAAAAACACATAGAGGGACCAAACGTTCAGTGATTGATTGTCATAAGATGTCCTAAAATACCCTGTGGTGAAATGATGACATCACTTAAGCCACGCCCCCTGAGAACAGGAAGTGTCATGTTTTACTGTGAACGGTCGCTATCTTAGCCCTTTGACCTAATCAACATGAAACTGTGTCCAGAGACAGAAGACATGTTGGTGTGTTGTGGATTCAAGCCCTGACCGGCTTTGACATAGCAGGTGGGTGTGGCGGCGTGGCGAAGTGACCTGTGACGCCGTTGCCATACGTTTGGCTCTGAATTCCACAATTTCGGGCCCAGCTGCTCCAAACTCACTAGGATGGATCATTATCCACCCACCGACAGGAATTCATAACAAAATTTGGTGGGCGTGGCCTAATTTCTCTATAGCGACCCCTAGAGTATTTTAAATGAACAGCCCCAAGCCATGCTGAAACCTAGAATTACGAAACTTGGTACACATGTGTATCTTGTCGGGACGTACAAAAAAGTCTCTTAGAGCCATGCTCTAAACCCAACAGGAAGTCGGCCATTTTAGATTGAAGTTCATTTGACCTCGATTTTGACGTTTACAGCCTTCGTATTTGATCGAACTCCTCCTAGGGATTTCGATTGATCGGCTTCAAACTTGGTCAGTCTGATCATAAGGCATGTTTGATTTAAAGTTATCAAATTGGTGAGTTTTGGAGCATGTTGAAGGGGGGTTAGCAGGGCTCAAAGATCCCCTGTGATTGACTGTGTAATATGTTACACAGTCAATTACAAAGGGGATTATTTTGTCATGTGTAAGGCAATGCTGCCCTCTGGTGTCGAATTACTGAAATAATGAAACTATTTCAGTAATTTCAGTAATTCGACACCAGAGGGCAGCATTGCCCTACGGAATGACAGTTCAATGTTGAATTGAAAAGGAAAAAATTAAATAATTTGTAATTCTAACACAAAAACTGACAGAGACACCAAAGTTTGAGTTATTGATCATTATCTTGTGTCCAATAATATCCAATGGTCAAATGATGACATCACGTAGGCCACGCCCCCTGAGAACAGGAAGTGTCATGTTTTACTGTGAACGGTCGCTCTCTTAGCCCTTTGACCTAATCAACATGAACCTGTGTCCAGAGACAGAAGACATGTTGGTGTGTTGAGGTTTCCAACCCTGACCGGCTTTGAGATAGCAGCTGGGCGTGGCGGCGTGGCGAAGTGACCTGTAACGCCGATGCCATACTTTTGCTTCTAGATTCCACATGTTTCGACCGAGCTGCACCAAACTTGGCTTGAGTGATGCTGGTGTGATGTCTGAAAATTCTATGTCATCAGATTATGACGTCATCTAAGCCCCGCCCCCTCAGAACAGGAAGTGCTATTTTTTTCCTTGGAAACTTTCATCTATGGCTCTCTTGACCTAATCAAGGTGATTCTGTGTTGGATGACAGATAGGAAGTTGATCTCGCTTGCTTTAAAGTGCCAAGAGTTTTCAATGGCGGCAACGCCATTCGTATACGTTTGCCTCTACATTCCACATATTTTGACCGAGCTGCATCAAACTTGGCCTGAGTGATCCTGGAGGCTTGCCCGTCAATCCTACGTCATCACATTATGACGTCATCTAAGCCCCGCCCCCTCGGAACAGGAAGTGCCGTTTTTTTTCCTTGGAAAGCTCTGTTTATGGCTCTCTTGACCTAATCAAGGTGATTCTGTGTTGGATGACAGATAGGAAGTTGGTCTCGCTTGCTTTAAAGTGCCAAGAGTTTTCAATGGCGGCAACGCCGTTCGTATACGTTTGCCTCTACATTCCACATATTTTGACCGAGTTGCATCAAACTTTGCCTGAGTAATCCTGGTGGTATGCCCGTCGACCCTATGTCATCATATTATGACGTCATCTAAGCCCCGCCCCCTCGGAACAGGAAGTGCCGTTTTTTTCCTTGGAAAGCTCCGTTTATGGCTCTCTTGACCTAATCAAGGTAACTCGGATGATAAACTCTGTCAATGCTCGCTTCTGGCTGAACCGTGTGGGCGTGGCAAAATGGCGAATATCAGTCCCTCGCCATATACATACGTTTGGCTCTAATTCACACATGGATCATCCGATTGGCGCCAAACTGGATATGTATGAACTTTGTTCACCTCTAAAGAGCCCGACGGGTTTGAGATGTAATTTGACTCCACTGCGCCCCCTAAGTTGATACATCGGCCGTATCTCCTCGACGCATCGACCGATCTGCACCAGATTTTTCGACAGTCGTCGGGGAGCGCCGCCGAACGCATTCACGCGTGTCGCCCGGTGGACGGGCGGGGAAAATGCGCGACAGCTTCAGCGGCGGCTGACGGGCGGCGGTGCTGGAAACTGCGGCAGAGCTTCCGCGGTGGGGAGCGGGCTGCGGCTCTGGAAAACGCGCGAGAGCTTCTGCGGTGGCCGGAACCCCCGCGGTGGCCAATAGGCCGGAGCGGCGCTTGCTGCGAGGGCCGCCCGAGGCTGCTTGCAGCTTTAATTATTATTCTTATTATTCTTCCACCCAAATGAATTGCCTTTTTGGGGGCTTTATCATATTCAAAAACTCACCAAACTTGGCGGTCGCGACTAGAAAATTTTAAAATTTTGAATTTTAAGGTTGTCGCAAAAATCGCAAAAAAAATTGCTCAACGGCGGCAACTAGCAATTTTCTGTTGACACAATGGTATGAACGTATTTCATCGTAGAGACATGAAATTTGGTACACTTGTAGAGCTCCCCAAAAGACTCAGAACTTACATTTAATGTTATTAGCCAACTATCACAGGAAGTCGGCCATTTTGTCTTGAACGTCCATTTTTTTCCTCGAGTTTGACGTTTACAGCCTTCGTATTTGATCGAACTCCTCCTAGGGATTTCGATTGATCGACTTCAAACTCGGTCAGTCTGATCATAAGGCATGTTTGATTTAAAGTTATCAAATTGGTGAGTTTTGGAGCATGTTGAAGGGGGGTTAGCAGGGGTCAAAGTTCACCTACTCGCCATGAAACACGAAACTCTTATATTTCCTATACAAAAACACATAGAGGGACCAAACTTTCTGGGATTGGTCGTCATCGGGTGTCCTAAAATACCCTGTGGTGAAATTATTTTTTTAAGTAGGCCACGCCCCCTGAGAACAGGAAGTGTCATGTTTTACTGTGAACGGTCGCTATCTTAGCCCTTTGACCTAATCAACATGAAACTGTGTCCAGAGACAGAAGACATGTTGGTGTGTTGAGTAATCCAACCCCGACCGGCTGCGATGAAGCAGGTGGGCGTGGCGGCGTTGCGAACGCCGTCGAATTTCGTTTGGCTCTGAATTCCACAATTTCGGGCCCAGCTGCTCCAAACTCACTAGGATGGATCCTTATCCACCCACCGACAGGAATTCATAACAAAATTTGGTGGGCGTGGCCTAATTTCTCTATAGCGACCCCTAGAGTATTTTAAATGAACAGCCCCAGGCCATGCTTTATCCTAGAATTACGAAACTTGGTACATATGTGTATCTTTTCAGGATGTACAAAAAAGTCTCTTGGAGCCATGCTCTAAACCCAACAGGAAGTCGGCCATTTTGTATTGAAGGTCCATTTTGGACCTCGAGTTTGACGTTTACAGCCTTCGTATTTGATCGAACTCCTCCTAGGGATTTCGATTGATCGGCTTCAAACTCGGTCAGTCTGATCATAAGGCATGTCTGATTTAAAGTTATCAAATTGGTGAGTTTTGGAGCATGTTGAAGGGGGGTTAGCAGGGGTCAAAGTTCACCTACTCGCCATGAAACACGAAACTCTTATATTTCCTATATAAAAACACATAGAGGGACCAAACGTTCAGTGATTGATTGTCATAAGATGTCCTAAAATACCCTGTGGTGAAATGATGACATCACTTAAGCCACGCCCCCTGAGAGCAGGAAGTGTAATGTTTTACTGTGAACGGTCGCTATCTTAGCCCTTTGACCTAATCAACATGAAACTGTGTCCAGAGACAGAAGACATGTTGGTGTGTTGTGGATTCCAACCCCGACCGGCTGCGATGAAGCAGGTGGGCGTGGCGGCGTTGCGAACGCCATCGAATTTCGTTTGGCTCTGAATTCCACAGTTTCGGGGTGAGCTGCTCCAAACTCACTAGGATGGATCCTTATCAACCTGCCAACAGGAATCCATAGCGAAATTTGGTGGGCGTGGCCTAATTTCTCTATACGGTCCCCTAGAATATTTTTAAAAATCAGCCCCAAGCGATGCTTTAACTTAGAATTACGAAACTTGGTACACATGTGTATCTTGTCAGGACGTACAAAAAGTCTCTTAGAGCCATGCTCTAAACCCAACAGGAAGTCGGCCATTTTAGATTGAAGTTCATTTGACCTCGATTTTGACGTTTACAGCCTTCGTATTTGATCGAACTCCTCCTAGGGATTTCGATTGATCGACTTCAAACTTGGTCAGTCTGATCACAAGGCATGTTTGATTTAAAGTTATCAAATTGGTGAGTTTTGGAGCATGTTGAAGGGGGGTTAGCAGGGGTCAAAGATCCCCTGTGATTGACATATTACACAGTCAATTACAAAGGGGATATTTAGTCATTCCGTAGGGCAATGCTGCCCTCTGGTGTCGAATTACTGAAATAATGAAACTATTTCAGTAATTTCAGTAATTCGACACCAGAGGGCAGCATTGCCCTACGGAATGACAGTTCAATGTTGAATTGAAAAGGAAAAAATTAAATAATTTGTAATTCTAACACAAAAACTGACAGAGACACCAAAGTTTGAGTTATTGATCATTATCTTGTGTCCAATAATATCCAATGGTCAAATGATGACATCACGTAGGCCACGCCCTCTGACAACAGGAAGTCTTGTATTTTACTGTGAACGGTCGATAGCTTCTGCACCAAACTTTGCACGAGTGACCCTGGTGGGTTCCTTGACGACCCTATGTCATCATATTATGACGTCATATAAGCCCCGCCCCCTCAGAACAGGAAGTGCCGTTTTTTTACTTGGAAAGCTCCGTTTATGGCTCTCTTGACCTAATCAAGATGATTCGGATGATAAACTCTGTCAATGCTCGCTGCTGGCTGAACCCTGTGGGCGTGGCCAAACGGCGAATATCAGTCCCTCGCCATATGCATACGTTTGGCTCTAATTCACGCATGGATCATCCGATTGGCGCCAAACTGGATATGTATGACCTTTGTTCACCTCTAAAGAGCCCGACGGGTTTGAGATGTAATTTGGCGCCACTGCGCCCCCTAAGGTAATACATGGGTTGTATCTCCTCGACGCATCGACCGATCTGCGCCAGATTTTTCGACAGTCGTCGGGCAGCGCCGCCGAACGCATTCACGCGTGTCGCCCGGTGGACGGGCGGGGAAAATGCGCGACAGCTTCTGCGGCGGCTGGCGGGCGGCGGCTCTGGAAACCGAGCGAGAGCTTCTGCGGTGGCCGGAACCCCCGCGGTGGCCAATAGGCCGGAGCGGCGCTTGCTGCGAGGGCCGCCCGAGGCTGCTTGCAGCTTTAATTAGGCCCGAGCAGCAAAGCGCTGCGAAGGCCTATTGTATCTGTGCTGTTTATTATTATTATTATTATTAGGCCCGAGCAGCAAAGCGCTGCGAAGGCCTATTGTATCTGTACTGTTTATTATTATTATTATTATTACGATTCTTCCCACCTCTTCGTGTGCCTTTTTGGGGGCTTTATCATATTCAAAAACTCACCAAACTTGGCGGTCGCAACGAGAAAATTTAAAAATTTTGAATTTTAAGGTTGTCGCAAAAATCGCAAAAAAAATTGCTGAACGGCGGCAACTAGCAATTTTCTGTTGACACAATGGTATGAACGTACTTCATCGTAGAGACATGAAATTTGGTACACATGTAGAGCTCACCAAAAGACTCAGAACTTACATTTAATGTTATAAGCCAACTATCACAGAAAGTCGGCCATTTTGTATTGAACGTCCATTTTTTTCCTCGATTTTGCTGTTTACAGCCTTCGTATTTGATCGAACTCCTCCTAGGGATTTCGATTGATCGGCTTCAAACTTGGTCAGTCTGATCATAAGGCATGTTTGATTTAAAGTTATCAAATTGGTGAGTTTTGGAGCATGTTGAAGGGGGGTTAGCAGGGGTCAAAGTTCACCTACTCGCCATTAAACACGAAACTCTTATATTTCCTATACAAAAACACATAGAGGGACCAAACTTTCAGTGATTGATCGTCATCGGGTGTCCTAAAATACCCTGTGGTGAAATGATGACATCACTTAGGCCACGCCCCCTGAGAACAGGAAGTGTCATGTTTTACTGTGAACGGTCGCTATCTTAGCCCTTTGACCTAATCAACATGAAACTGTGTCCAGAGACAGAAGACATGTTGGTGTGTTGTGGATTCAAGCCCTGACCGGCTGCGATGAAGCAGCTGTGTGCGGCGGCATGGCGAAGTGACCTGTAACGCCGATGCCATACGTTTGCTTCTAGATTCCACATGTTTCGACCGAGCTGCACTAAACTTGGCTTGAGTGATGCTGGTGTGATACCTGAAAATTCTATGTCATCAGATTATGACGTCATCTAAGCCCCGCCCCCTCAGAACAGGAAGTGCTATTTTTTTCCTTGGAAACATTCATCTATGGCTCTCTTGACCTAATCAAGGTGATTCTGTGTTGGATGACAGATAGGAAGTTGGTCTCGCTTGCTTTAAAGTGCCAACAGTTTTCAATGGCGGCAACGCCGTTCGTATACGTTTGCCTCTACCTTCCACATATTTTGACCGAGCTGCATCAAACTTGGCCTGAGTGATCCTGGTGGGAGGCCCGTCGATCCTACGTCATCACATTATGACGTCATCTAAGCCCCGCCCCCTCGGAACAGGAAGTGCCGTTTTTTTCCTTGGAAAGCTCGCCCTAAACCATGCGAGAGCTTCTGCGGTGGCCGGAACCCCCGCGGTGGCCAATAGGCCGGAGCGGCGCTTGCTGCGAGGGCCGCCCGAGGCTGCTTGCAGCTTTAATTCTTCTTACGATTCTGCCCCCCTCTTCGTGTGCCTTTTTGGGGGCTTTATCATATTCAAAAACTCACCAAACTTGGCGGAAGCGACTAGGCGGTTTAAAAATTTTGAATTTTAAGGTCGCCGCAAAAATCGCAAAAAAAATTGCTCAACGGCAGCAACTAGCAATTTTCAAAAGACCCATTGCTATTCACTTACTTCATCGTAGAGACTTGAAATTCGGTACAGTTGTAGAGCTCACTAAGACGCTCAGAATTTACAAGTAATGTCATAGTGCAAGTATCGCAGGAAGTCGGCCATGTTGGATTGAAGGTCCATTTCGGACCCTGATTTGGCCGTTTACAGCCTTCGTATTTGATCGAACTCCTCCTAGGGATTTCGATTGATCGGCTTCAAACTCGGTCAGTCTGATCATAAGGCATGTCTGATTTAAAGTTATCAAATTGGTGAGTTTTGGAGCATGTTGAAGGGGGGTTACCAGGGGTCAAAGTTCACCTACACGCCATGAAACAAAAACCTCTTATATTTCCTATAAAAAAACACATAGAGGGACCAAACTTTCAGTGATTGATCGTCATCGGGTGTCCTATAATACCCTGCAGTGAAATTTTTTTTTACGTAGGCCACGCCCCCTGAGAGCAGGAAGTGTAATGTTTTACTGTGAACGGTCGCTATCTTAGCCCTTTGACCTAATCAACATGAAACTGTGTCCAGAGACAGAAGACATGTTGGTGTGTTGTGGATTCCAACCCCGACCGGCTGCGATGAAGCAGGTGGGCGTGGCGGCGTTGCGAACGCCATCGAATTTCGTTTGGCTCTGAATTCCACAGTTTCGGGGTGAGCTGCTCCAAACTCACTAGGATGGATCCTTATCGACCCGCCAACAGGAATCCATAGCGATATTTGGTGGGCGTGGCCTAATTTTTCTATAGCGACCCCTAGAGTATTTTAAATGAACAGCCCCAAGCCATGCTTAAACCTAGAATTACGAAACTTGGTACACATGTGTATCTTGTCAGGACGTACAAAAAAGTCTCTTAGAGCCATGCTCTAAACCCAACAGGAAGTCGGCCATTTTAGATTGAAGTTCATTTGACCTCGATTTTGACGTTTACAGCCTTTGCATTTGATCGAACTCCTCCTAGGGATTTCGATTGATCGGCTTCAAACTCGGTCAGTCTGATCATAAGGCATGTCTGATTTAAAGTTATCAAATTGGTGACTGTATGAGCTTGCTGAAGGGGGGTTTCCAGGGGTCAAAGTTCACCTACTCGCCATGAAACACGAAACTCTTATATTTCCTATACAAAAACACATAGAGGGACCAAACTTTCTGGGATTGATCGTTATGGGGTTACCTAAAATACCCTGTGGTGAAATTATTTTTTTACGTAGGCCACGCCCCCTGAGAACAGGAAGTGTCATGTTTTACTGTGAACGGTCGCTATCTTAGCCCTTTGACCTAATCAACATGAAACTGTGTCCAGAGACAGAAGACATGTTGGTGTGTTGTGGATTCCAACCCCGACCGGCTGCGATGAAGCAGGTGGGCGTGGCGGCGTTGCGAACGCCATCGAATTTCGTTTGGCTCTGAATTCCACAGTTTCGGGGTGAGCTGCTCCAAACTCACTAGGATGGATCCTTATCCATCCCCGAACAGGAATCCATAGCGAAATTTGGTGGGCGTAGCCTAATTTCTCTACATCTCCCCCTGGAATATTTTAAAAAATCAGCCCCAAGCCATGCTTTATCCTAGAATTACGAAACTTGGTACACATGTGTATCTTGTCGGGACGTACAAAAAAGTCTCTTGGAGCCATGCTCTAAACCCAACAGGAAGTCGGCCATTTTAGATTGAAGTTCATTTGACCTCGATTTTGACATTTAGAGCCTTCGTATTTGATCGAATTCCTCCTAGGGATTTCGATTGATCGGCTTCAAACTCGGTCAGTCTGATCATAAGGCATGTCTGATTTAAAGTTATCAATATGGTGAGTTTTGGAGCATGTTGAAGCGGGGTTAGCAGGGCTCAAAGTTCCCCTGTGATCGACTGTGTAATATGTAATTACAAAGGGGATCCTTTATCATTCCGTAGTGCAATGCTGCCCTCTGGTGTCGAATTACTGAAATTACTGAAATAGTTTCATTATTTCAGTAATTCGACACCAGAGGGCAGCATTGCCCTACGGAAAGACAGAGTTCAATTTTGTAATGTAGGAAAAAATTAAAAATTTGTAATTCTACTGTGAACGGTCGATACCTTCTGCACCAAACTTTGCACGAGTGACCCTGGCGGGACCCTGACGACCCTATGTCATCATATTATGACGTCATCTAAGCCCCGCCCCCTCAGAACCGGAAGTGCCGTTTTTTTCCTTGGAAAGCTCTGTTTGTGGCTCTCTTGACCTAATCAAGGTGATTCGGATGATAAACTCTGTCAATGCTCGCTGCTGGCTGAACCGTGTGGGCGTGGCCAAATGGCGAATATCAGTCCCTCGCCATATGCATACGTTTGGCTCTAATTCACGCATGGATCATCCGATTGGCACCAAACTGGATATGTATGATCTTTGTTCACCTCTAAAGAGCCCGACGGGTTTGAGATGTAATTTGACTCCACTGCGCCCCCTAAGGTAATACATCGGCCGTATTTCCTCGACGCATGGACCGATCTGCACCAGATTTTTTGACAGTCGTCGGGGAGCGCCGCCGAACGCATTCACGCGTGTCGCCCGGTGGACGGGCGGAGAAAATGCGCGACAGCTACTGCGGCGGCTAGCGGGCGGCGGTGCTAGAAACTGCGGCGGAGCTTCTGCGGTGGGGAGTTGGCTGCGGCTCTGGAAAATGCGCGAGAGCTTCTGCGGTGGCCGGAACCCCCGCGGTGGCCAATAGGCCGGAGCGGCGCTTGCTGCGAGGGCCGCCCGAGGCTGCTTGCAGCTTTAATTATTATTATTTTTTTTTTTTTACAGAATTTTAACTGGATGAAGCTAAAATTTTGCCACTAGAGAAGTTCTGGGTATAGATCATATTTACAGACAGAGCTGTTTTTATTTTATTCTATTCTATTCTATTCTATTTATTTATTTATTTTTATTAAAATGGAAATGTATATGTCTTTTTTTTTTTTTTTTTTTTTTTTACATTTTTTTGGCTTATCTACTGCTATAAGTATGTTCTTTCAGAAAATTGCCTTTTTTGAAATCTATCTTATGTTAATCTATTCTACTAGCTTAGTTGACAAATATTTTAATTATTGATTAATCACTGTTAATCCGATTAATCGTTTCAGCCCTTACTCTGATCATATTAGTAACTACATTTATGCCTATCCCTAACTTTAACCATAAGCACTTTTTTCCTATTCCTTAACTATTCCTAAACTTAACCCTGGGCTCTTAACGGCGCATTAAGACGGGGTTTTGGTTCCCATAAGGCCCATCCGTCGTCAGTAGTTTACTAAGTATAGCAGAACAGGTCCAACACAAACAAAAACACACATCCTTCATATCACATTAGTTGAGAGCTGCTTGGGTTTGAGACCTTTTCCGTCGTTAGATTGATAGGACCTCAAATGGCTTCAACTTTGAGCCATTTGAGGTCGGCGCTTTTGGGTCATCCAGTTAAGTGACAAGCCATAGGTTGATGGAAAATCTATAGCAGCACCGCCATACATTACCTTTATATGATCGGGGTGTTCTCTGCCCGCCGTCCACAGGCCGGACTCCTGTGAGTGCCTGCGAGCGCTAAATCACTCCATGCTATTGATTTTCCATTAGAAGTCGGCGGCTCCGAGCCCCTCTGACACGCTGCTCACAAACACCTCACTGAGTGGAAGCGGGAAGCAACATGAGGTCATGTGACTCGGGTCGAGTTCGCCGAAGGGAAAACCATGAATCTGGGATTTGTTCTTGTTCCATGGAAGAAAGCTTTAGAGCGAACAGGAAAACTATTTTGCAGTTTGATCTAATCGCTGATTTTTTTCTAAACAAGGAAATTTTGTTATTACATGATGTTTCTCTTTGCTTTGATTTTTACTTAAATTATTACTTTTCACCTAACTTTATTTCAACTTGATGGTATGTAATTATTAGTGAGTTTCAGATACAAACACTTTGATCAGTCACTATTGGTTTTATTTGAAGTGCCATGTAAAGTGGATAAATTGGAGATTTTATCACAATACGTATTGAATTGCAGCAATCATTGCAAAATTCCAATTGCAAAGGGCTGATTGGATTATTATTATTATTTTTTGTTGGATTTGGTGTGTGTATATTTAGTGGCTGAAATTGGGATAGATTGCAATGGTAAAGATTTGAGAAAATGACACAGATCAAACTTTAAACCCACTCCATCCAATTCTTTAAAGAGTTTTTCTTTATTCGAGAAGTGTAACGTTGGCCCGCTTGATTGGTTTTAGAATCAAAACGGGATAATTGTGCTGTAAAAACCCCCGGTTTTGTCAAAATTTCAACCATCTGGTTCAAACTGTTGACATCATCTTAGTGGAAACTCGTTATGATGAGCAACCAAATCTCAAACTCTGACCTGACCTGGAAACTCCCGCTACTCCTGTGTTACAGTCCAAAGTTAAACCAGGGTTATATCAACATTGACTGAAAGGATGTACCTCAAACCAACAACTGGACAGGTAAACCTTGGGCCAAATCTGGGTTTTCCAACAGGACGATAATCCCAAGAACTCATTTGAAATGCTTAACATATGACCCTGACTGCAACCTAATTAAATATTTGTAATTTTAAATGAGCTGTATCAATTCTACCAACAAGAGAGATCAAATACCAGCCAGACTTCCTTCTGTCAGGAGCTTTATAGTAAATAAAAGGAGCATATGGTTGAGTTGGAAGCACTTCAGCAATGATTTCCTGAAGTAAGTTGTTGTTTTCAGTTCATCTTGAGGAGTGGCGTTGAAACTTTTTGCTATGCTGGCTAAAAATTTCAGTACAGCTGGTTTGTGAATTTTTCTTTTTTCTGTTTAAAAACACAAAAATAATTCTGTACATTTAACAGTAACATAGTCAGGTTTATATTAAAATGGATTTATAAACCATTGTAGATCCAAAACATAAAAACAGTCTTCCTGGTTTCCTGTGTTCCCATTTCTGTGAAAAAAGTAGAGGAAAATAGCTAATAAAAGACAAACACTTCATTTTTAAGAAAATTTTAATTTGTCTTGGAAAATAGTTGCACTTGAAAAGAATTACAAAACTATTCTTAGATTAAAGTTGTGGAACATGTAAAATCATTCCAAGGGCTGCGAATGGCCCCGCTCCTCACTTTGGACATCGCTAGTCTATTGCAAATTCATGAATCTCTTTATAAAACCATTGCTGGATTTTATTAAATGGCTATTCAACCCTAAAAACAATGAAGTGCAGATAACTTGAAAATGAATTTTATGTCTTCTCTATTGACTCGAGTCATCCTGGAAACACAAGGCGCTGCCAGCTTGTTGGCATGAAGTGACGTCTGATCTTCAGTCACACCCTCCAGCTGCTGCAGCATCCCTGATAGGAGACAGGAGATCAAACAGAGATGTTTGATTATTAAAAATGACTCAACATGTTTCTGCTTTGACGTCCATAGATGCCAAAAAGAATAAAATGAAACCGTTTTGACCCATTTCTTCCTTATTTCCTCTTTGTATTGCAGACAGTAAAAGCGCACAAGCCCCACTTCTTGGCCCTTCACTGTCAGGAGTGTGGTGGGAAGAGTTTGGAGTCAGGCGTGACGGAAGTGGAACGTTTTGTCAAGTAAGTGTGTCACTTATTATCCGCTCTAATTGATTTTACAGTGGCAATCTAAAATAGAGCAGCTGATAGAAACTGAGCGGACTACTCCCCCCTCTGGCTGCTTCATGTCACCTCTGGTTTGTTGTGTAAAATGGGATTTAATTGCCCCATTTTCAGTGCTCCATCGGTTTAGCAGTTTATCAGTGTGTGAATGTGTGTGTCCGTCAGAGAGCTGATGGCTGCTCAGGAACTGAAGGACTACAGCAGAGCCCGTGTCTACATCGATGAGAGCTATGAATCCCCAGAGCGTTTCACGGTGAGCACAACAATTTATTCAGTCCAAATCTGTTTGTTTCCATAAATTACGTTAAATAGTTGAATTGATTATGTGTATTGCTTGTCTAAAGCGCTCATCATTGGGGTAATGTGGGACATTTTATTAATTTTTTTAGCAGAATAACTCTGTGACTTATGACTGCTGCTTGAATTTTGTTTTTTAAATCAACACGTGAAGTGTATATATACATACACTTTCACCTATACTTTGTTAGCAAGTTGAACCTCAACCAAATGCACTTATAGGCATCAACCAGATAAATATTTAGAATAAAATAGAAGTTTCTTGGATTAAAACAATTAATCAAATTAATCATGATGGCTTGATTATTGAAATCAACTAATTTAGTAATCGTTAACTGCAGCATACAGACTGAAAAAAGGCCACTTGCTAAAAGAACAACATTGTCAGAGCAGTAATTAGGCCAAAATTGTACAAAAAATATATGCATTTTGCATTTAAATTGAAAAACCTTCTTTTTCTGTAAAAATGTTCTACCCAAAGCTGCAGAAGTAGCATCGTTTTAGCTTCACCTAGCTAAATTCTGTAAAGAAAATCTCATATTAACACCTTTTGCTATCAAATTATTGATCAGTAATCCAAAAAATAATCAACAGATCAGCCCTACACTGTGTTGATGAGAAGTCAAGCAGAAAGACCTGAGCTTAGAAGTATTTTTTCACTGCAGATGCAGATGCTAAAAATGAAAGCATACACTATATGCTATAATGTTTATTTATTTATTTTTATTTAAAAAGTACTTATTTCCAACCAGAGGTTTGTGGTAACCAGTTACATTTAATTGAGTAACTTTTTGAAAAGTATTTACTTTTAAGAGTAGTTTTTTAGTTTTTGTGCACTAGAATTTGTACTTTTATTTGAGTAATTGTATTATAAAGTATTGCTACTCTTGCATAAGTAATATGACTGGATGCCTTGAGTAACTTAATTAAATGAAAAACAAACAAACATGTTTTAACAAAAAAACACACCAAAAACATACATAATTTATGTCAAAGTGAGAGATTTTCTTGTTCTAATTTCTTGTGATCAGACGACGAATATTGTCACAGGAAGTACTTCACCCTATTTGGACATATACATCACCTACTATAAATTTAGTTTCAGGAAGTTTATTTTGGAAAAACTTAAATTTAGGAATAGAGCTTCTTCTGCTTAAAACTAGTTGTTTTATAATTGTATGAATTTTCATTTAATTTTTGTCCATAAAATATCAGAATTTTAACATTATGTTAGATTTTTCTTTTGTCTGCCATAATTTTTTATTTTAAATCAGATGTTCTGAACAGGTACATAGTTCATTAGTAGCCTTTTTATCAAATATGTTTTTACTTGAGTAATTACTTGGACTGCTACTTTTTCTTTACTTGGATAAAAATATGTTGAAGTAGTACTACTTTGATTTGATTACAATTTCTGGGCACTTTAACCTTTTCTTTTTATGTTGTAAAAATAGATGAATGAATGAATAATTCAGTAAATACTGCAGTTATATGTAAAATGTGTTACAACAGTTGATGGAAAATATCTTATCCAAACACTAAATTTATATATTATGAAATTTAACTGAGTTATTAAAATTTTTTGTTAATTTACGTACAAGTGCTGATAAAAGTGACAGGGCTCATCTATTATCACTGATCCAAGTCAATTAATTTCTTTTCACTCCAGTTCTCAGAACTTATAAAGTTTTTATAAAAATTACTAAAAAAGCACTTTAGATAGAGAGTATGAAGGTAATATTTCCATCAGAACCACAATTTAAACTGTTATTTATTTCGGTGTCGCCCGTTACCTTGGTGATGACCCATTGATTAAAGGTTCATTCTGCTGTTTTATGACTCAACGGTGCTTTTGCAGTGGTCGCAGATGGCCACCAGGGGGCAGCAAATATTCAGAAATAAAGTGGCCAAAGGCTGTTAAAGCGACTGTTGTTCAAAATCAGGATGACATTTATACAGAGATGGACTCAGAATTAACTGTCAAGTGAATGCTAAACATAAATTTAACTCTAAAAAGGAAAATATATTAAAAATATCCAGTTTTGGGATAAACTAACAAAGTAGTTCGTAGCTAATTATAAAGTGGAGATAAATGCTGGTTTAATCTCAGGAAACCTGGTTAGCATCATGCAAACAATGTATGTGGAGGAAAACTGACACTTCAAATCAACCTGAACCGATGAGGTGAAGCACGGTGGTGGCAGCATCATGGTGTGGGAGTGTTTAAAACTTGTGAGAGGCTGCAGGTTTTGACACCGGAGCGAGGTTCTCCTCCAGCAAGATGAGAGTAAACATCCAGTCAAAAGCTTCAAAGAATGGTTTATATAAAAGCCCAATCGTGTTTTAGAATGGTCTAGTTAAAGTCTACGATTAAATCCTAATGGGAATGAGAGGCAGGATGTAAACCGGAATATCACACATGCTTTCTGTCCAATCTGACTGAGGTTGAGCTGTTTTTCAAAGAAGAATTAGTGCGAAAAAGTATTGTCTTTATTTTGCTTCACTTCATAACTATTCTGTTTTCTAACCACATAAAATCCCAATAAAAATCTGTTTTCATTTTCTGGAGCCAAACAGTTGAACTTAGAGGTATAACGTTTAAATCAGAGGGAGCATTGAGCTTAAATGTTCAATCAATAAAGTAATTATCTGCGTATTCCTAAGGAGCTTTCACAACAACAACATCTGTGTGTTTTGTCTATGGACAGCAGCCTCTCTGCCGTTTCCCCACGCTACGCTGCTTCTCCACAAACGCTCATTAATCAAAGCGCCTGCAGAGTCACATTTGCTCTTTTCAGAAAAAAATTATTCCAAAACCCTGGCCTTTTCACAAACATAATTATCTGCCGTTTCGTAGAAGCTTCGCCGCCATTTGTTCAGCGCTGTTTGTCTGTACATTAACCTTTTTAGTCCTACTTTGATTCCCATCAAATAGAGATAGCAGTTTGTGCGAATCGGTCGGCGGAAAGAGAAACATCGGACGTGCTTCCTGCGGCGTTGGTATTGAAATCCCAGCAACAGTAAATATGAAGAGACTCTCCAGTCGTTTCACACACCGGGCTTGCCATTTAGCTTTGATGACATCACCGTGTTTGTTTTCCCAATCTTCGATCTTTTCTCTTCCCCTCAAACGCGCTCCTGGGATAATTGTTTGTTGCCCGGCTCGCCTGTCATTTTTCAGATAAAATAAGCGGGAACGCTTCTTTTTCTTTTTTTTTTTTCTTTGTGCTGTTGTGTATGAAGCGTCTTTTAAAGTAAAGGTTTTGGATGTTGTGAGTGTGTAATAAAAACGCCCATCGGGGTGTTTACGTGAGTGTGTCTTGATGGATGGGGTGAACGCGCGTGTGTGGCGCTCAGTAATGAGACTATTGATTTGTCTTCTCTCAAATCTGAAAAACGGTTTGATAATCTCATGTTTCTGCCATGAGAGAAAAAGTTTTCACTTTGAATGCACAGATTTGTGTTTTTTATTAAAACTATTTAATAATTTTGTATGGATCAAAACATTTTTTTTCAAAAGTGAATCCACTTCATAAGTTATAGATGTTTAATCAATTAATTTTTTATCATTCTAGCTTAAATGGAAATATTTTTAATCCTGGAATGTGATGTTATGGACAAATTGTCCAGCAGATGGTGGACTACTAAATAAGCTGACTTGTTATTAATAAAAAATGTTTAGCAGGAGGAAAAAGTGCAGTCTGGCATGGAGGCAATAAGCCTGCACCTTTTCTGGGGCCTTGAGCTCATTTGCATGTCCAGATCTTGTCTCATGTACCTCCATAGATTGAATGACATGTTTTTGGTAGAAGGTTTTGTTGAATGAAATGCAAAAAATACTTTTAGTTGAGGAGAGTATTGTGAACCACTGAGTAACAACATCTTGAATGTGCTTCTCTTCACAATTCCTCTACAGGTTTAGTTATTCCTGTTCGCTGTGCAAAGTTTTCTTCCATCTTTTTTCCTTCCACTTAATTTTCCAGCTTTTGATGCAGAAATTTGTGAAGAATCAGCTTTAATCATTTTTATTTGCTTTAGGTAACATCCTGATTTCTTGAGAAACAAAAATAATTAGTTTTTTTATTAGCTGTAAGGGGGTAAACATTAAAATAAACAGAAATAAATGATTAAGAGAGTCTTATGTACATGACTTCCACTTTCTGAACCAAATTACTGAAATACATGCCAGTTTTTAGAATAAATTCTCTTTGAGATATATTTTGAATTTACATGAACTGGTTATTTAAACAGAATTTAAGCTTTGAGATGGTTGAAAAGATTCATGTTAGGGAAAACAAACTTGTGTTTTCATAATCCTGAAGCCAAATCTGAAAGACAGAGTGCAGATCTCAACGGGCAGCATTAGCCTGGAGGAGCTTGACTGACACGTCCGGCTGTTTCACGGCTCTGTTAAGGTATACAGCAGGTAAAATGTCAATTAGGAAGACCCGCCCTGATAACTCAACTCCCAATCCACTTGTTCTCGCCCATTAATATTTATCGGAGCGATGTGAGGCGGCGTCACCGACTCCTGACATACAAACCGGAGCTGTGGCGTCCCTGCAGCTTAACGGCATCATCCGCCGCTGTCACACTGTTCAATCAGGCTGCCGACACACACATGATGCCTCCTCTGGTTTGAGTTGTTCCAGGGCATTTTAATAGGAAATTAAAGGCATCCCTCGCCTGTGTGCGTGTGTGGGCACGTGTGTGTGTGTGTTTGGTCTGCAGGACAGGAATGAGATCAGTGACAGCGGATAAATCAGGATCTGTTCCTTGATAGGATGCTGCTGTCTCCGTTTACCCCGGGTTCATGCGCGCACATGAGTGCAGATGTAATGTCCTGACATGATGGAGTCCGCTGAAGGACTGAGTCCAGTTCTGCTTCCGTCCTGGACTCAGGAATTTCACAGAAAGGCTCATGTCTGAGTGTATTTAAATGGTTCTTACTGGTGTTGAAATGTGAACTGACACACTCTCAAGTCAAGTTTATCTGTAAAGCACATTGTAGCAACAGGGCAGTTCAAAGTGATTTACAATATAAAAACACAACACAGTATTCAATTATGAAACAATTAGTAAACTTTGTTTTATCAAAATTATCATCAAATATGTTAGTGTTCCATTTATTATTAATAAAAGGCAACTCTAAACAGGTTGGGTTTTAGCCTTGATTTCATTGAACTGTGTTTCAGCAGTTTTGCTGTTTTCTGGAAGTTTGTTCCAGATTTATGGTAGAAGCTGAATGCTGATTCCCCATGTTTGATTCTGGTTCTGAGGACGCAGAGCAAACCAGAACCAGACCTTTAATGTATTATGGTGCTAATTTATTCAGTGATTTATAAACTAAATAAAGTTTTAAAGTCTCTTCTCTGAGGTACAAGGAGCCGGTGTAAGGGCTTTTGATTTGCATTCTGGATCAGCTCCAGCTGTTTGATTGTTTTATTTAGGCAGACCACTGAGGACACTGTTGCAATAATTAATGTGACTAAACATAAACATATGAGTGAGTTTCTCTAGATCTTATTAGGATCTACAGAAACAAATATGTAAATTAAGGACTTTTTTCATTTATTTGCAGTAATCAGAGAGGAAATAGTTAAAGAGAGAAGGAAGAAGACAAGAAGCTTTGGTCACCAATTTTGAAATTAAACCTCACATGGCTGCATTGAGGATTAATAGCCTAAACATATGTAGCGCACATACATCCTAAAGTAAAACATTACCAAGTATTTTTGATCTAGTTTCTAGTGCAAATATCTTAGTATACATTAAGTAAGACTTACAAGTAACTTTTCTGCAATATACAGGAGCTTGTTTTATCCAACAATTCCCAAATATTGATGAAAAACTGCTAGTTTCACTGCTAGGTTATTTCACTTATAATATGGAGAAAATCTCTTGTTAGAAATTAGATGATTTGCCAGCAGAACTAGAACTTTTTCATCAATGTTAATCTATTATTTACCTTAAACAAGCTCCTATATCTTGTTAAAAAGTTATTTGTAAGTTAGTTTGTCTTATTTCAAGCGTACTAAGGTATTTGGAATATTAACTAGAAAGAATACTTGGACAGATTTTGTTTTTTTGCAGTGCAATAGCTCCTCATTCATTCCAGCAGGTCATGTTTTAGTTAAAATATCAATTAATATCTCTTTTTTTGTTTTTAACATGAAGTTATGTCTGTGTGAAACATGGTGGTGGCAGAACCATGCTAAGAGGACGCTTTTCTTTGTCATGCACAGAGCTGATGGGGAGATTGGTGGAGCTAAATACAGGAAGTTAGAGATAAAAAAAAACGTGTTCAAGAAGAGTTAAAGTCTCTTGCAGGCCAATGCCTCTTCTTTCTGATAAATCAAGGCTGCTCAAGGAGTTTTTATTCTCTCCAGAGGAAGCAGCAACCCTTCGCTGTTTAAAAAGCCTCCACATAAAGAGGCTAAGATATTGAGAACTAAATCCGAGCTGGCTCTTATTTCAATACGGCGAGGAGCGCGGCACCGCCTGAGGCCACTCGAACGGAGTAAATGTCAGCTCAGTAATATCGCCCGGGGCATAACTCTCCTTCACCATCAGTCATGCCAGCAGGGCAGCCATAAGCGCGAACACACACACACACACACACACACACACACACACACACACACACACACACACACACACACACACGCACTGGATGACAAAGCCACATAGACACAACCGGCAGCGTGCACGGCAGGAAACACACTGGTGCCGTGGAAACGAGGCTGAGCGGCGATCAATGAATCTGCCATCAGGCCTGAGTTATGGAGCACAGAGTGTGGGCATTCCTTCTGTGAAAATATTTAGGCTTAAAATGTAGATGTAATTAATGGATTGTGTAAAGAGGTGAAGGAATTGATGCGTTTCTGACAAGGAGTCAAATTCGAGCCTTTGCCCTTGTGGATTGTAGCTGAACCCCCCCCCCCCCCCCCCCCCCCCCACACACACACACACACACACACACACACACATAGGCAGCTTCTTGTCGTAAACAGAGCTGATAAAGTGCCTCCCTGTGAGTGTGTGTGTTTGCAGAGTAAATCAGTGGTGTTGGAGGTGCAGGATGTTGTGTTGTGGGGGTGTCCGAGTGTCTCCGGACTGTAGATAATGATGTGATTGCAGCAACGAGCCGGGCCGGGCGAACCTCGGCGCCGTCCATTATGATGTGCACGACGCCCCCCACACCCCACACACACACGCACCGCCACCCTGCTCCAAAAGCCACCCCCAGCCACCGAGGGGGCAGAGTGAAGGTGAGCCTGTCATATCGATCTTTTTAGTGCTAAAATATGAGCCACTTTACTTTGCTCCTCGGCGCAGTGATGTGAAAAATAATAACTCGGACCCAAATTAAAAATATTGATCGCTTAGAAGGTGTTGAGAGCAAATAAACACCCCCTGAAAGATTTTTATCCCCAGCTGTCCAGAGTCCAGCTTGTCCTGGCCTGCCCAGTGGAAAGGAGGGTCAGGGATGAGCCGCCATGTTGTCTGGAAAAAGTATTCACACCTTTTGAACCTGACCACATTTAATCTTATTACAGCCTAATGGTGGGGATTTTATTGAATTGTTTATCATTTACCAAGATAAATTTCTTATAAGAATTTTGATTTATTGATGTCACAATAAATTCTAATTAATGATTTTTTTAAAAACCTGAAACTGTTTATATTGTCAGAATTGCTAAGTTGACTATTTTGTTCACTTTTTGCTAAATGTAAGGATCAATAAATTTGAAAATGTGTGTGAAGTTTAGTGATAGAAACTACACTTTTATATGCTTTCATATATTAAATATATACATATTGCTATGTGTGTGTAAAATAGAAGCAACACATAGTTTTTATTGTCACTTGTATTACTATTATATTACTACCACAAAATAAAATGATAAAACTTTAAGTCCATGTGGCCCTGCCATATTACAATAACAAACTTTTATTTATTTTATTAGGATTTTATGTGACAAACTATTTTTTCAGCTCAAAATGTGAAAAGTGTGGTGTGCATTTGTACATATTTGAACACTTTACCCATTGATATATGTGAAATAACTCAGACTCGGATAGATTGAATGGAAAGTGTCTATTAGGTGTGGGCTTTGACTAGACCATTTTAACACATGAAATGCTTTGATCTAAACCGGACATTCTGAAAGTCTGATCCAGATATGGAAAAGTCAAGTCAGTTTGGACCAAATCAACATTTTAACAGGAGACCAACACTCTCTGTAAAAAAAAAAGAAAAAGAAAACAATTGAACTGCAAATAAAAGTTGAATTATCAACAATTCATATGAATACAGAGAAAAGGGTAGAACATTTTAGCTTTAGTAATTTTAATTGTGCTTTACTGCTAGTTAAAATAAATGGGAGCAACGTAAGGGTGTAAACAAACCATGTAGGCCTAATTTGACATTTAATTTGCTTAGAAGTTTCAAAATAATTACTCATAAATAGATAATTTGGACATTTTATATTATCTAGGAAGTATCTTTAAACATTGAGAATGTCTGATCTAAGCCAACCTGTTGTAGCTCTTTATGCTGCCACCACCGTGTTACACCATAGGATAGTGTAGTTGTCCATTGTCTGCCACATACGGCGTTTTATTGTTTTCTTAATTAACCTGATCATCTTCTTCCACAAAATTGCTGTGTCTCCTAGATGGATATACATTTAATGTCTTTGCATGCCACATGTTTTGGCACTTTCTTTACATTAACTTTCAAAAACAGTTATAAACTAACTTGTGTTGCTCTGTCACATTAAATCCCAGTAAAATGCATTTAAATGAGCCTGCAACACAAAAAAGATTACATTTGCAAGGCAGTTTTTTTGCTCTCTCGTCCAACTTCCATTTCTGTATTGTTCTTAAACAAATCAACAAGCAACAGTCTTTTCAAATACTCTCTAACGCTGATTGATTGCATTTTGACTCTGTAATCTGGCATTAGCTCCGCTTTATTCAACGTCCAACCCTTCTCCAACAAGTCATCATTTTTGTCCACATCCCAGCCTGACTTTTTTTTTCTTTTTTATGCCTTTCCGCCTTAACAGATGAGCTGACACGAGGGCCATCAAACGGGTGGGAAAACAATTGCCACAAGGTTAATTTTATTGCTTGCTCCATGCATTTGTGAGCAGGCGGGAGGTGTCCTCTGCCCAGACCCTGATGGATGGCTGCGCCGAGCGGGCAGGAATGAAAATGAGAGGGGAGAGGCCAGCCGTGGGAAGGCAGAGTCCCGCTGCTCCCACCTGAAATTGAAATTTCTTCTGACACGCTCAGAATTGGTATTCTGACATATAAGAGAGGAGATGTTTAATTTAGTTTGATGGTGAAAGCCGCAGTGTGCCCCCCTTGATTGTGTTTTACGACGCTCTCTTTAGCTCATATGTCTGGAGAAGGTTAATATCCGCACACCCTAAAAGGTGGATGTCACATTGTCCGGCCTGCGGGAAAATAAACTACTTAGTGTGTCTAAATGCTGTCGCAATACTTGGCTGTTCTGGTCGCAGGTTTTATTGATCGCCCACAAGGGCGTGCTTGGTGTCTTTTTGGGTGCCAGGACGGGTGGAGTAGGTATGTGAAGTAGCGTAGCATCTCAGAGCCAGGCGTAGGGGACGATCACATGCTGTCTGTTGACATCAGTGAGAGAAAGCACGACTGGCGATATCGCCTCTTCTACACTTGAGCCGGCCTTCCTGCTGAAAGCTCACTTCTGTCTGCTGGCTTCAGGCCCTCGCTCCGTTTAGTGTGCGACTCTGCTTCTCAGTGCGGACACATGTCTGTGGAGCATTGCTGATGTAGGGCTATCCCTGGGCAGCGCTTTGTCTATACGTATTGATTCCCCCTCCGCCACCAGCTGTAGTTGCTTCATTTGCATGGCATGGTTGACCCCAGCAGTCAGCGGTCATTAAGTTCTTATTGGCTTTGATTTTTATAAACGCTCTGCCTGCGAGAGCCGAGAAGGCCCAGTCCTCACATCCACTCAAAATATGTTATTCTGAAGAAATCTGCTCAGTAAGATCATAGATTCAGGCATCCTGACTGTCACACGATTGTAAAAGTGGGTCCTTTTATTTTAATTTTAATTTTAACTTTTAATTTTATCCATCTATTTGTTCAACCCTAAATCCACTTAACCAACCAGCCGACCCTCACCCATCCAACCGATCTTCAGTTCATCCAACCCACTGATCCTAAATCCATCCAACCCACCCTTAATCCATCTACAGTAAATGACCCAGATTCCATCCAATTGACTGACCTTTAGTACATTCAACTAAATAATCCAAAATCCATCCAACCAACTCTCAGTCCATCCAACTGAATAACCCACAATCCATCCAACTGATCCTTAATCCATCTAACTGACATTCAACCCATCCAACTGAATAACCCACAATCCATCCAACCGATCCTTAATTCATCCAACCAGCCCTTAATCCATCCAACTGAATAACCCATAATCCATCCAACCAACTCTCAGTCCATCCAACCGACCCACAATCCATCTGATCAATCATTAGTTCACCCAATCAAAGACCCTCAACCCATCCAGCCTTTCTTTTCTCCCGCAGTCAATCCATCCTTCTACCCACTTGATTTTTAGTTGGTTGTGTATTAAATAATTACTTAATATAATATGTCATTTGTTGGCAGACTGAATTAATTTAAGAATTTGATTGTGTTTCCTGTTGAGTTAAATCTAAATATAGAGAGAATCTCTCCTCACTTTTACTCTACTAAAGTGCTTATATTTAATAATGATAAGCTTTTATAAATTTGTTTCTTTTGGTCATTGAGTTATCAAAGCTCTGAATTCTATCTTCTTAGTTCCTGTGCTTTGGAACAATGTCTGTGGCTGAAAACAAATGCTTCATCTAGTCACCAAGACTTCGCCAGCTTTCCCTAACCCTCTTCTGGGACGGAACATGCATCGAGCCGGGCAGAACTGACCTTAATCACCCTCAGTGGAGTTCTCTAACGGCGATCAGTTACATTGATCAAAGAAAACCGAAAACCTCCCATCCCTGATGCCCCTCACCGCCTAAATGAGCTGATAATTAATACGAGCTGGCTCCTGCTAACACCAGTCAACGGACAGAGTGATGGATCGGACAGCTTGGATGCTAACCAAGACGCTGCTGGGCCTTTTTTCTGGCCCTCTGGGTGTCCTTCATCCTGTCTGATCAGAGATGCACGATGGCACCCGCCCTGCTAGTTAAGCACTCTGGGGTTGCCTTTGTTTTTTCAGACCTGATCACTATTGGCACGTATTTAATAATTCATGGAGCAGAATGCCGATGACAGAGTTTTGGATTTGTGCTTCACAGCTTGATCTTGTTGATTGTTTCTCGGATCACTCTTCTAACCCTAAACGTTGAATCACGTAAAGGTGTGTTGTAATCATTAATATCTCTCATAATTTTTCTATTATGATTAGACTGTTTGCTAAGATGCTGTCACTGAGGTGGTTTGACAGCCGTGTCACCAAACCACGGCGTCTTGTGACAGCTGTTTACTCTGAACAGTGACGGACACTTCCATGACTAATCCTTGCCCCCGGGCTCCAGCCATCTTTTTAATCACTGCACTTCTTGGTTTGTCAACACGTGACTCGTTAGCTCCTAATTAAGAGACATAGGGCTCCTTCAGGATGAAATTCTGTTAGCCGCTTCATTAAAGTGTCTGAGTGCTTCACGGGTTACTGTGATCGTTGCCAGTGACACTTTGTGGGTTTCATGATCATCTGGATAGATCTTGAGAACATAGTCTTAGCCAGACTGCCCGGCTTATTTTCAAGTGCAGTTTGCAGGAATCTATTATAGGCCCTGCACTTATTTTGTTGATCTAACAAATCTGTGCTCTCACCAGCATTAACTGATTTTACTAGCAGTGAATGCCTCATTGTGTTACAAACATGCCCAATCAGAGAGCAGCTGAAACACTAATCCTTTATTTAAGAAATTTCAATTTTACGATTGTGCTTTTCATGGTGGAGTTAAATTTGTTCTGATTTGTTCTTTTTTTAGATTTTGTTCATATTTTTTGTTTGAGGCAGTGCACACTTAGTTTCCTGTAGTATTCTTTGACTTTTTATGACTTTTGGACAGTTGTTATGATCAGTAACCATGGCAACAACCACAACTGAAATTAAATTTTCTCAAGATTGTCATATGAGATTAAGACAAAACTGACTCTTTTATCTTAAAATATACTTTGATGACATGACTTTACAATTTAATTCCCTTTTAGAATAAATAAAGTATTTTTGAATTAAAGTTAATTAAAATAAAAATTATAATGTTCAGTGTAATGTGTAAGTTATTGAAGCAGAAATTGCTGACCAAAAAGAACATAAATTCACATTTACTAAAAATACTTTGAGGATCCCAAAGAGTAAGAACCTCTTATTTGAAATTGTATCACAACTAGAGTAAATCTAACACGTCATTGCATAAATTTTAAATATGTTTGTGGGGATTTGATGGTGCTGCTGTGCTTTTTCAAGGCTTTACCGACTTGCTATATTTGATGGAACCATTACTTAAAGTAAAACCTGAAGGAGAAAGTCCAACAATCAGTCAGTTTAACTTTTTTATTTTATGTTTTTTTTTTTTTTTTTACATTTTTCAGTTAAATATTCCCTCTGGTGTAACGGCAGAAAGTGCAAAGTTCTCTCCTGGTGTGTAATTGGTTTTAATTGGCAAATTTGTAAAACTTCAGCAGCTGTCTGGCGTATAAACGACCAACAACGTTATCATTTCATTTCCTCTTCACTTCCACATCACCTCACTTGAGACAGGACTCACACAGAGACAAGGTTAATGTTAGGTCTCATTTATTTCCCTCTAACAATGACTCCAAACAGCCTTTCAAAAGCAGAACGCAGGATTGAGATGAAAATAATCCAATCACGCAATTACTGCTTGGCTTGATTCTATAGTTAAGTGCATTTTTATTGTGTAATGTTCCTTTTTTTTCTTTTGCACCCTCTCCCACCCTCTCTATTTACCCTGCCTTCCCTCGGCAAGCATTCTCTCCCTGCCACTTCTCATCTAATATGGCCGTAATTGGGTTTGGCCGAACAAATCAGATTTGAACAATTGGGTTATCGTTCTCTGAAATTGGAGAGGTCTCTGGGTGGAGAGTTGAGCTGCTTTTGTTAAGCTCTGTCTTTCTGGTCTCAACATTGTGCTGTGCCGGTTAAAGCGGTTTACCTGTCACTGTGGACACGGCTCATAATTTAGCCCCACCCCCAACCAAACTACTCATGTGGGGGCGTGTGTGTGTGTGTGTGTGCGCATCCCACACACCGGTCCGCCCTTCGTCTCTCACCAGGCAAATAACGACATTTGAATCGAGCATTAACAGGCTTAATTGCTTTAAAATTGTCGTTTTAATTTACACTGATATAGTATTGATCACCCAAGCAGAGATTAAGGTCCTCAGTGGAGCGCTTGATGTGGAATTAAACAGGGCCGGGTCCTCCTGGGGCCCGCCTGGCCTGTCCTGCCGCAGCCAGAAGAGGAATGACATCCCTCCCCTAATGAACTGGCAGCATGCACAGACATGAATTTCAGGCCCCGCCGGAGAAGCGGGGAAATAATGGGGTTTGGGGAGACATGGCGGGTTATTCATTCACTGCCATGCACCAATTCTCCTGTGATTCATCCCCAGGCCTCCTGGACCGCCGCTGCCTGTTTGCCTGGCACATTCAGGCAGCCTGACCTTTCTCCTGCCTAAGTGTATATAGATGTCCCCCTCTCTCTCCTCTGGGAACACCTTGCTCCACAGAAGGTGTCATGTAGAAAGGGAGCGAGGCGAAGGAGGGGGGTGAGATCTGTAATCCAAATATCCCCCACATTGGTGGAAGTGGTGGTTCGTGATTTTCCCCGTCATGGTGGCTCAGCGAGCTATCTGACGAAGATGCTTCCACCTCGGGGGAATTGATCTTCTCACATGAGCCCAGTGTCACGCACAGCTGCCTGATATCAGGGGGAAATTGTAACATTAAATCCTCGCTATTTCTCTGCGGTTTGAACAAATCCTGTGGCTCCTGGGGTAAGCTCTGTGTTGTGAACCAATTAAAACAACCTCTTGACTCTCTAGTGAATGCACTCAAACAATCACATACTGCATAAGTGCTTTAAATGACTTGGAATGAGAATATTTTCTTAAGGTGAATTGGGTGACTGCATAAATAGCAGGTAATTCCCAGCTTTACATGGGAGTGAATTACTGCAAAACACTAGACCTTACCAAGTGTTTTTGGTCTAATTTCTAGTCTAAATATCTCAGCACATTTGAAATAAGACAAACATAGCTCATAAGTAGCTTTTGGACAAGACACAGGAGCTTGTTATAAGTCAATACTTCTTGAATATTGGTGAAAAAGTATTAGTTTCCCCTAGCGGATTATTTCACTTATAACATGAGGAAAATGTCTTTTTGGTGTCACACGCCACAGTCCAATGATTGGGGGTCAGAAAAACATCACTAGACAAACTAGTGCCTCACTTTAGTATCACGCTACTATGATGCAGTGTTACGCATTTGGTTTTAACCCCACCTGCCCAGTTAGAGTTCAACTGGCATTGGAAACACTCTCCTGAATATGCCAGACCACAAAATAGCACACCAACCACTATTTAATGGAAACAAGTGATACGTTTTCCCCAGAAAGTCTATTTGAGGGATTGACAGTCATCTCAGATTCACCTCCTGCGAAAGTTTGTCCTTCCAATCATCAACAAACCTCTTTAATCAATCAGTAAATCAAGTTTATTTGCAACATGGCAGTTCATTGTGCTCTCCATCATGAAAACATAAAAACATCATAAACAATTGTGAAAACCAGTTACAGACGTTACATTTGCTGGAGTGAGACTCGTCTAAACTGCAGGTTTGCCCTTGAGCCTGGTGGCTCCTGGTACCTCAGTCCGCCTGAAGCCCCGGTTCAGACTGACAGAAGGGGGGATTGTTTGTGAGGTCCCTAATTGATTGCATTACCTGCGCCCGGATGTCGTGAGGTGGAAGCCATCCTGACGATGACGGCTAAACAGAACAACAGCTTCCCTTCTCTCCCGGCTGACTCGCCATGACGGATCTACAGATGCCTCCAATACGCATAATGGACTTGGCACGGCCCGAGGGTGGCCGGGCTCGGGCCTTTCTACCCCACTCTGTCATCCAATCATCTTATTCTAATGCTATTGCATTGTTTAGTCAACCAGCCGTCCATTTACATCAAACCGTAACCACACGGCCACACCGCAGGAGCACTTAATAGAATTAGCAGGTATTGTGCAGCACATTTTAAACACATAGAGCGTTTTAGAGACACACACTCAGTCACTGCCTCCCACTTTGAGCTGGGTTTGTTGTCAGAGGAACGGCATCACAAGCTCTGCATGGACAAGCCGCCGTCATTAATCCACGCTCTCCCCACTGTGGACAGTTTATTCACCTCCTTAAATGTTCAGCCAATATTATTGCCGTGTTTATGTTATGTACTGCATATTAATAGCTCATAAAGCTCATTTGTTCCATTATTGAATCATTTTTCACTTGCTCTTTATTAGGAAACAAGAGGCCAAAGCTTTTAAGTGAAACAGCCGGTTCTTTTATTGGGCTCGTAATTTGCCTAATCGGATTTTTGGGGGGATGTTCGTCCAGTTGGTTTATAAATAGAAAAGCAAAAATGGAACCGTCTCATGGCTTGGAAATTTGAAGTCATATGGCCCCTTTTTGCCCTTGACTGAAAGCATTATATTCCCGCTCAAACTCCCGTCTTATTCAGCTAATTGCTTTCATATGCTTCCGTCTCAGTTTTACCAGATTTTCTGATGTCTCTTAAACTATTTCCAATAAAAGCAGCAATCTGCTGTCAGCGGTAAGGAGGGTCCAGCTCGCCGTCGTAAGGAGCGCCATTCTCGCTGTCCTCTCCTTTCACCGATGTGTTTTTGTTTTGAAAATTAAAGCAGTGGCAGGGAGATTCAGGTGGGGTCGGAGGTACGATGGGCTCCGGCTGATGATGGGCAGCATAAACATAAAGACAATGATCCCCCTCTGTGACCTCTGTGTGACCTCCAGATTATTCCCAAGCGATGCCACATGAAGGTATAAAGTAAAACATAACCATATTCCAGGGAATAATGTCTGACAAGTGGGAACTAATCTAACATAAAGGATGCCCCAGTCAGTAAGGGTTCCTGCTCAAGTTCAAGACACAATGGTACCCAGTGTGCCCCATGATGTGGCTAATTACCAGCTCATTTAAGCCCTCTCTAATCACATTAGATCTTATGCTCTTTCACTTAAATTCTAGCTCTTGATTTTAACAACCTAATTACATTTTCTGATGAAGAAAAAAAACTTTTTAAAGCAAAGCTTGGCTGAGTGGAAATGAGGCGATACTGCATTGTCATAGAGGCCTGAATGTTGTCCTCTGGGTTTGTGGACTAACTTGTGGATTTGAGAAATGGGAGCAGATTTTGTAAAGCGAGTGTATAGCAGATAATTGTAGATAATTGTGTGAATGATTAATGCTTAGGCTGCTTAGAGCAGATGATGAAAAATCTGTGCCGATAATTCCTCTACAGAGGCTTTATATTGAGAAAAATAGAACTGATTAAAAAAAAGAGAAATTAATAATAGTACTAATATTACTCTGTATTCTAATTATTACATTTTGCATAGATTTACTTAAATAAATTTAGTTCAGGTTTGCTCAATATTAGAAAAATGTGTAATTTTGACATTACTGCTAAAACAAAGTTGGCCTTCAATCGCCTGAAGAACATTTCCAGGATTAGAGGACTAATGCCTCAGCAAGATTTAGAGAAACTCATCCATTCATTTATCTTTAGTCACATTTATTACTGCAACAGTGTCTTCACAAGTCTGCCTAAAAAAATCAATCCTTCAGCTGCAGCTGCTGCTCGTGTTCTCACTAAAACCAGGAAGTTAGAGCACATCACACCAGTTCTAAATTCACTACACTGGCTCCCTGTAGCTCAGAGAATAGATTTTAAAATACAGTTTATAAATCGTTAAACGGCTTAGCACCACAACACATTAAAGATCTGCTGCTGTTGTATCAGCCTTCCAGACCTCTCAGGTCTTCTGGTTCTGGGGAAGCAGAGCAGACCAGAACCAGGAGACCTGACAAGACCAAACACGGGGAAGCAGCATTCAGCTTCTATGAACCACAAATCTGGAACAAACTTCCAGAAAACTGCAAAATAGCTGTAACACTGAGTGTCTTTAATCAAGACTAAAAACCCAGCTGCTTAGAGTTGCTTTTGAAACATGATCAATGAAACATTAATCAATAATATTATGTTCAAAATTGAGTGTTGATGGTGTTTTCTATGACTTTGTATTCTTGTGTTTTTATGATGGAAAGCACTTTGAAATACGTTGTTGCTGGAAGGTGCTATACAAATAAAATTTGATTGATTGTTTGATTGATTGATTGAAAAATTGCTATGATTCTTTTCCATCTATCCATGAATTTATACAACATTCCACATTTAAAAAATTTTTTAAAGCAGCCATGGATCGTTTTCCTCCGACTCCACAATTATGTACATCTTTATCTTGGTACATCACATAAAATCCTAAAACACATTAACAAGATGCCACACATCCTAAAAGAGTCAGAAATTTATGTATCTAAAATTAAGGACGTAAAATGTCTTAAATTGCTTGGAAAAATGTAAGTAGGCCTTAAATATGTTAATCACAGGCCTTAAATTTTGTTATGGCAGAACTATTTAATCTCATATTCTGTTTATTCTTCTCATGGCAAAAGTTGGAGTCATTACGTTGTACAACTAGCTGCTAATAAACCCTTGCCAGCTTTTTGGCGTCTAATATTGGTACGTGTACGTTTATCGCCACTTGGTTGGACAATGCTAAATGTATTCTGAGTAATACAATTGGCACTACTATGCAGTTTCCTTTTGTACATTTTTGTCATCACACAGATCATCACACCGTAGTGGTCTTAATAAGACTTAAGTTTGATTTGGGGAACCCTGATTGCAGTTTGGGTTTGTAAAACATGTAAATGTTTAAGGTTTCTGAATAATATTGTCTGTAAAGGCACCTGCACAGACTGAGACAAAGCAGATCCACGTTGTGCTGCGGTGATAAAGAATGAGGTGGCACCTGGTCATGGGTGGAGCTCTCACCCATGCAACTTGCTGCAGACATGCCTGCATGGGCCCCCATCCAAATCCTCTTTTCCTCCCACATTTTCTGCTTGTGAGATGTTTACAGCAAAGCAGACGTGGGTTTGCTGCCACTCTCGCTCCTGGCACTGGGACCGGCAGTTTTTTTGTTTTTTTTTTAAAGCTGTCTTTTTAAAGCCCGGATGCAGAGATTGTACGGATAAAAAGAAACATCTGCGCGAGAAACGTCCCTCTTTTTTATTTATTATTATAATAATACAATAAGACGAAAAAGGCATGACATAATTTCTTGTTATCTAAGAAGCTGAGGCTGCATTTACATTTGCTTTTTATGCAGCGTCCCTGCGCTCTCAGGGGCGATGCACTGGAGTATAACTAAGCTAGCATGGAGGATATCCAACCATTTAAATCAAGCCTCTGGGAATTTTACATAACACATCATTGGAGAGCATTGGTTTTTACATAAAGACAAAGAAGGCCACAAAGAGGCACCGGACGGCCGTCTTAGCCCGAGACGAGCCGCTGCATGTGCTCCTGCAGACTCGTCTAAAGCTTCACGCTCCCGTGCTCACTGTTGTGCTCCGAGAACGCCTCTGCTCATACCCAGACAGTACGCAGACAGAAAGCTGCTTATTTTTTTATATATCCCAGGGGGTAAAAAAGAAGAAAAAAATATTTCTCTGAACATGACCCTGAAACTGAACCCTCTCCTCTGGCGCGGTGGCCTGGACTCCACAGAGACGCTATCGAATCTCTGTCCACAGAGATGCGGCAGGCCGGGAAGCGGCCATATTCTATAGATGTTTCATGATCATGATCTACACTGGTTTTTGTCATTTAGGAAGAGTTGTGTGCTTGCTGAGGAAGGAGGAGGCTCTAGATGTGGAGATAAGTTTGTGTGGCATGTGATGAAGTAGCGCCACTAAGATGTAGCAAACAAATAATAGATTTCAGAGCTAAAGAGCAGCGACTCACTGGACAGCCAAGGAGAAAAGTTAGTCACTATGCCTGTGGCGGCCAGCAGAGGGAGCTGAATGCTGCAGCCGAGCAGAAACTGAGATACATGATGAGGCTGAAACAAGATACTTAACCCAGCACCTATCCATCCGTCCGTACATCCATCTATCTAATCATCCATCTGTCCATCCATCCATTCATCTATCCATTCAACCATCCGTCCATCCATCCATTCATCTATCCATTCAACCATCCGTCCATCCATCCATTCATCTATCCATTCAACCATCCGTCCATCCATCCATTCATCTATCCATTCAACCATGTGCTTCATTTTAATAAAGGAGAATGCCCCAAACATTTTCTACATTTAAAGGGTTTTGGTCTGAAATTTTATACAAGGTGGCATCAAAAAGGTCTTTAAAAGTCTTAAATTTTACTTTGGTGAAAAGTGGATGCTGTATAGCCCTTTTGACATAGATAATTGTTGCCACCATCATCAGTAACAAACTTTTCCTTTGGATCACATGTGACTGAAAAATCAGGAGTTCTGAAATAAGAATGTTAAGGAAGTCTACTAAAAAGAATGAATTGAAATAAATAAGTTGTACTTTCAGTCAACAAACTTTTTCAAACTTCTTTATCTGATTCCAGTAATCAGTTAAAATTATATTGCTTCCAGCCTCCCCACAGCCTGTGTAATCCTAATTTAATCAATTCCTTCACAAATGAGACCGCATGAATAGGCACGTTATTGAATCAGATAAAAATATAGATTGATGAACAGTCCATGACAACATTAGCAGCCTTTCCAAAATGGAGAAATGAAGAAAGAAAGAAAAAAATGAAAAGAAGAAGAAGAAAATCAATGAGCTCAAGGAGCTGTCGTTTCCATGGAGCCTCCTTCGCTAATGGGAATGCTTTTATAGATGGGAAATTACAAGTTGAAATATTCTTTTTGATTATTGGACATCCATAGCCAAATATGATTTACATTAATGAGCATAAGTATATTAAAGACTTTGTACCCCCGACATCTGAAACAATTGAATAATGGCTTTGGCGAGCAAGCAGTGGCAGAGAATGCAGGGAGGAGGTAATGTCATTTTAATTACTAATGGGTATCTTCGTTGTACAGACTTTGATTTTTCATCTTTAGCAACAATCTAATAAGGCAAATATTCATCATCTTCATATCCCCTTTTAAAATGATGATTTTGTCGAGCCAAGACAGCATCGTCGTTTAGAGAAAGTGACTATTTATGCGATCCCCCGAGATCAGAGGGTCATTTGAAGATTGCTTTTAGAAGACGCTCTTCCTGCGAGGAAGGAAGAAAGGTCTTTTCATGCCCACTCGCAGATGTACGATACACTTAGTGCTGAGAAGTTGACCTTGTTAGCAAGCTAAATTTCTTCTCAGAACCTTTAATTTTCTTAATATTTCTCTTTGCTGATTTTAATGAATGGATGTTAAACGAAGTTTGGAGGTCGCGCATGCATCTTAATTTAATTGTGGACCGCTACGTTTTGACCTGAGCTTCATCAAGACTCTGAAGCGTCTTAATCGTGAGCTGGGTAAACCAGGAGGCGGAAAGATGTTTTAAAGCTCTCCGTTTTATTAAACTTCTCCATTTAATGGCAGCGATTTACAGCTCTGCAGTCAGTGACACTAAACCATTATATAAGCCCAAAACTATTCATGCCCCAGTAATATTTTCATTGTCACAACACATTTCATAAGGGTGGAAGCAGTATTCTCGTTTTGGAGTGGCCCAGTCAAAGCCCTGTCTTGAATCTGACTGTCTGTAATGGGAACTAAAGATTAGGGTGATGGCAAGCAGGCCTATCAACCCTCAAAGACTAAAAACTAATCAGGAAAGAGACATAAAAACCAGAAGACATGCAAAAATGTGTTAATTGTTGCTGCCCCTTTGCCAGAACGTTATTGAAAAAGAGGTTTTTAATCTCAATGGGCTTTTATCCTGGTAAAATAAAGGTAAATAAAAAATAAAATAAATAAGCAAATCAGAACTAATATGATTTCTGTAACGCAATCATAGATTTTAGTACAGTTTATTGGAGAGGTGATAAATAATTTTTGACATAACATTTACAAACAGAATTTTTATGAAAACATTTTTTTCAAAAATTCCTTATCAGTATTATCTGTTTTAATGTATTTATGCACAAAACAATGCCTTTTTAATAAGTTAGCTGTTATTTACTGATGTGCTGGGTTCTCTCCGCCACTAAAGAATCTTCATCCTTTGAGGTCCGAGGATCTGAATGAAATTCAACAACATAAGTGTAAAAAAAAAATAAAATAAAATCATCTGTCGGGTTTTATTTCCCAATCCCAACCTCCACGGAGCCATTTATTGATCATCTATTGCAAGTGAACCCCCGCAGCTCCACGGATCAGTTATGGTTTTTCAGCTCAGTTGACTTTCAAGGCTTTTGGCGGACCGTTTCCGGGCTTCCACTTCATTATTCTAAAATCTCCCAGAATGCAGAGCGACACACGCTCATGATTGATCTAAAATCCACTGATTTTATTTTCTTTTGAGGAAAATATTATGGATGGGTCTAAACAAGGCATAATTGGCCAAACCCACAGCAGCGCCTGACCTGCCAACAATCCAGACCGACTCCCAAGGTTGGCTGCCTCCCTGGGAAATATTGTGCATTAATTTCATTTAGTCTCCCCTCCAACATTCAATGGTAGAAGTTAATTAAATTGCTTGTCCATTGTGTTCATCCACTTACAAAGTTAATGATATTGTGCCGGGGAATTAAAGAGCGTTTTATAAAGCGCTCGGGATGGGAGCTGGCAGGCACTACATTGCCCAGTTGAACCCTGTCAGTCGGCGGGCTTCTGGACCCCCTAATTAGCAGTGAAATGGATGCTTCCATCTGCCAATTTCCTGCCACGCTCATCAGTCGTCCAGTCGCTCCTCTAACCTGCCCGGCAGAGGGGTCTAAAGCAATAAAACCATCACAGCAGCGACATTCATCAAAAAAAAAAAAAAGAAACAAAGTGAATACGAGTGTACATGATATGACTCAGACTTTAAAGCATCTTGGGTATAATGCTAGCTTTTTTTTTCTTCCTTCAGCTTAATTCTGATGGAAGACTTTGATAACTTTGTTAAATATCTTTGATATATACAGTAACAGCACCTTGTTTTTTTGTGAGAGATGAGTTTGAATAAATGTCCTCTGATGCGACTTTTGATGTAATGCATGTTGGATATCACTGCTAATCAACAGAAAAATAAAACGTCTGAACTCATTTATTTATTCTTTTATATAAAAAATGGCAGCAGTGTTCTAACTGGTGAGAATGATTTATGCCAAAGTTCAATGCAGCCTTTTTGTTAAATGGACAGTATTATGTAAAATCAACTTTTTTGAGCTTTGCATCATGTTATAATGTTGTTCCCTCATCAAAAACTTACTTGAAGTGTTGCCTTGATTTTTCATGGATATTTGAGAAATCATCTAATCACCATGGCAACCATACAGCTGTGAAAAACGCCTGGGTGGATCTAGCTCCGCCTTCGAGGCGCAGTGCGAAGGCGATGTTTACTAATGGCTCAATTTAAGTTTGCTTTTTAATTTTTAAAAGTTAATGTGAAACGTTTTATTTCTCATCTATTAAAAAGTTTTTTTCATACTTCAATCTAGAGATGTTTGAATCTTATTGCATTTTTAGCAAAAAAATGTTTTCTTATTTTAAAAAAAAACAACATTTATTAGCATTTTCTCTTTCATATATTTCTTTTTCTATCTTAAGTAGCTAGAGAATGGGACAATTGTTTATTTGATTACTCAATTACTAAAATAATCGTTTATAATAATCTGGTTATCCGTTTAACTGCATGATTTTATTGTGCTTGAGTTTTTAAATCATTATAGCTTTTTTTTTTGGTTTATGTTATTTATCACTGATGTTCAGCACTTTTTCAGTTTTGGCTGGTGTTAAAACACTTTATAAATAATGTTGATTAACTAAATTTGTTCAAACCAGAGTATTGCTTATACTTTATGCTAAAAAAAAGTGGATACTAATTTACAATCAACTTTTCTAAAAGATTCAGATTTATATTTACATTTCAGATTTTTACAGATGTAAACGTACTAGTTGTACTGGCAGATTTCTTTCTCTTTTTACATGGGAAAAATGTCTTGTTATAAGTGAAAAGATCTGCCAACTGGAACCAGAACTTTTCTATATTCAAGAAATCTTGACGTAAAACAAGCGTATTTATCTTGCTTATAAGTTAGTTGTAAGTTAGTTTTGTCTACTTTCATGTGTTCTATAATAGTTGCTCTAAAAATTTGAAAAATACTTGATTTTGTGTTTTTGCAGTGTGGAAGAAATGTCAGTCTCTTAAACTTTAGAATACAAACTTTACAGACAAATTGTCAACTTCTGTAAAAAACATTTTCAATTTCTTTGCATCTGCTGGACCTAATGTTCATGTTTGCATCCAGTGAGGAACTGAAGCTGCTAGTGTGCAAAACATGCAAGAGATTTTATAACTTACAGCGTTATGAATTCCCTCTAGTCAATTTTTTGAAAGTGCTTGAGATTTAAACTGCACAGTTTTGTAGAAACGTGCAATCTAATGTTTGATTAAAAACCTAAAGTTATCCATTTATTTACAGTTGAAACCAGATATTTAAAGATAATAAAAAGACACAGACACAGTTTTTACCACGGCTTGAAGTCAAGCCAGACTAAACCTTTTTTGTTTTAGGTCAGTTAGAATTACCAAAATTATTTCTTTTTGCTAATAACAGTAATAAATTATACTATGAAACTTTTTTTTTTTTTTTTACGTTTATTTGTATTGTTTTTAACTTCAAAGTGTGGTGCTGTAAAAGTTTGGAAACTTAATAATAACAATAATAATAATAATAATAATAATAATTAATAATAATAAAATATTCATAACACACCTTACATGTAAATCTTAAAGTACTACAAAATTATAATAAAAGCATTAACCAATGTAAAAGCAATAAAAACTAATTTCAACTTACCTTGATAATGCTTGAAAATGTTTGAAACGTGTAGGAACCATGTACCATTTACATTATGCTCTTAGTTAATACTGTAGCATTTAGTACAGTGGCCATAATGCACTGCTTTGGGTTAGTATTGATCAAAAAGAGGTTAAAATGGCTAATCTACCTGGTTTCATTAATTGTACAGGATCAGTTCAAGTCCTGATTTGTGATATAAACCAATTTTCGCTCAAGCTTTGCACATTATTTTCCTCATTGGAGATGAAGGAGAGTAAATCTAATCTTAGTTGTAATTACCTTGTAATTAGGTAAATTCACATTAACTTGTTTCCTCTTTGTAGAGTGCAGTCCTTTCCGTTCTTACCTAGAGCCCCTGGCACCCCTTCCCGCCCCCCAGAGACGAGCGTCTCTCCAGGCCCTGACGGATGCCTCCATCACTCGGGCCACTTTCAAATCACAGGAAGTGACAGAAGAAGTTTTAATGAGAGTTTTGTCTGTGTATCCAGTCAGGCCTACCCGGCAGCCGATGAATAATAGACACTGTGGCTCAATACTCTGAATACTCAATCAATGGCAGTGCAAAAGGGGGGTTAGGAAGGGGATTGGCAAACACATATGGCAGTTTGGGATGGCTGCTGGGCTCTGGAGTGGCAAAAAATACTAACGCTTCTCCATCTGTATTTCTGGACTGGAAGAAAAGAGCAAGCCATCTATTTATGCTGCACACTTTAGTGCCGTGGTGTTTTCCTTGCTGGGATGACAAACAGGCTGTTTGTGCAGAGAGGCTCCTGTGAAGGTGCTGTTTGGGGCCCAGATCCTGCATATCAATAGCGGCTTCAGCAGAGCTTTGGATTCTCCACATCAGAAAGATGTGGCATATGATTAATTTAGATGAATATTCATCTCTGATGACCTTTGTGGATATTATGAATCTATTAATCAGCGCTGATTGAACTTTCTGACATAACATTCGTTATGGTGGCAGAATGGTGTTAGCATAAGCGGCATTTAGGGTGCATTCACACCAGCCCCGTTTAGTCCGCTTTAGTCGAACTCTTGTTTGTTTGCCTAGAAAGTCCAGTTTGCAAAGCAGGAAGTTTACTTCCAAACACGCTCAAATCATCATTCTTCTAGCACTATGCTTGACAATTGTTATGTTTGGTCTTCTCCAGAAGTGGTACAGACCAAAATCGTTTTCTTTTTAGACAGAAAAGACTTTCTCCTTCAACCCTTCCAGACACACTTCAGTCTTTTTCTAATTGTTTTGTCATTATCTTAATCATTTATCATGCTGAGTAGAATCTGAGACAGAGCTCTTGAGTTGTTGCATTTTCTCAAAGCATTTCATGGTCTGAGCTTTGGATAAATTTAATGGGACAGCCACTCTACTGTTTTGCACCCTTCAACCAATGTTTCTGTTATGTCAGTACATGTGTTTTCATTAACCATAGAATTGCACAAATTGATATTACCAACATAAATTTGCCTAATGAAAACATGTCAATTTAAAAAAATAAAATAAAAAAAACTCTTGTTTTTGCGGTAGGTTGGGGTGTTTTTTTTTGGACTTATCAAAATTTCACAGAACTCCAATAGAAACTTTTTTTTTCAATACACAAAAGTTATGTGATCAAAAGCCAGATATTACTACTGGGAAAAACGACAAAGACGATGACAGGAAGGAGGATGATGGTTTGTTCTTGTTTTTTTCGGACAACCATTGTACAGCTGTGTGTCATTTGATCGTATCGAATCCACAGCTCCTCTGTAAAATTGCCGACTACATTTTCCCCAAAATGCCACACAGGTAGCCTCTCCAATGCCTGAATAAGACACCAACTTCTCTGATTGCTGATAGTTGAGTGCTAGCATCATGTCTGAATTATGAGCATATTTCATGTAACTGTTTACATCCGTCACTGCCATGATTTTTAAAAACCTATCTTGTGAACAAGTCTACTCATGTGTGATTTTATTTGCATTCCTTATTAAATGGAAACGTTGCAATTGCAAAATTATGTTGTTTTTTTACATTAGAAGATTAAAGCCAAAGACTTTTGCACATTTGTAATGGAAACATATCTACTGATGACGTCTTTCTGCCGAAACTGCCAACTCCTATTTTTATAGAGATGACCTCACTGATAGTTGTTACTTTGCCTGTTAAATCCAAGACACTTTTCCGCTTTAAACCTTTTTGGACCCTCACCATCAAACCCACTAAGACTGAGCATCTGCAGGAGCGGCAGAGCATTACCCTCTGAAGTCTCACGGTGACACCGCCATGACACCGGAGTGTGTCGGCCCCCGTGGGATTGACCACTCTTCCCTGAGCGCAGATTGGAGGCGAGACCTTGAGGAAAAATTATTACTTTTATGTTTGCTTTATGGCTCATTTTTCACATTAAACGCAGAAAATCTATGCGGGGGTCACAGAACATCTGCTTCTCCCCACTGTCCCGCGGCGCTTTTTGCAACCTCTGGTATTGATGAAACATTCAGCGGAGCAAAGTATGCGGGCTATGTACTGCTGCTTTCAACTCTCTATTTTCCACCAGCAAGTCTATTGGGACTTGTTCAGCTCGTATCTGCTGGGCTTTTGGAAATGTCAGCCACACACACGCCCACACACGCACACGCACACACAAAGAGAGTAGTGCACAAAGCCAGGCCTGTGTCAGTGTGTCCTTATCTGTGAGCCGACATGACTTGTGATAAGAGATAGCATTGCCAGAACAGGTCATAAAATCCCAGCTTTTATGGCTCGGTTATTGTCTTTCTGTCTACAATTATAGCGATTACTCATTTCCCCTCACCTGCTCCCCCCGCGGCCCTCACAGCGCACTTAATAGACTGCATTTTACTAATGGAAAATTAAGTAGGCGCCTTGGCAGTGAGGTTTATAAATATGTAAAATAATCTTTTAATTATTTCAAGTGAATCTGGCAGCTAATCAATAAAGAGGGACGTGACAAACATACGTTTGACACGGGCCATTGTAAAGTCACTGGTAAGAGATAAGCACAGCCTGTCAGCGCAGTCCGGCCCTAATGAATATTTTGAGGCTGTCATGTGAGGAGAGAAATGGATTAATTGTGGCCCCTGCTAATATAATGGCTCCTTCATGAAGAGTGCAGGAGAGAGGAAGAGGAGCAGGAGGAGGAGGAAGGAGCGCGGTGGCTGCTGGGTTCAGAACCCCAGCGTCAAATGAATATTTATGAGGGTTGGGGTTAAGTAGATTTTTGCGATTACACGGGTAGCCACTTAGGCACGGCTGTTTATCATTTGTTTGATAATTGATTTAGCCGGTGTCATATTAATTTTGTTTATAGTCGTCTGATCTGGATCTCCTGCAGAAGCTCCACCTTCCTCTGAAATCTACACATTGAGGATTTTTAATTTGAAAAATGCTTTAGGAAAAACCTTGTTAGATTTTCTATTTTGCGATAATTTTGATCTTTGTATTGTTTACAATAAAATAGAAAAATTTAACATTTTAATGACAGTAAAACACAGAATTGACAGTTATTTTATTGAAGACTTCAGCCATTACTTACATGTAGATAAAGTCCGTTTCTGGTTGTACCAAGGTTGAAAAAGGCCCAAAGCTGCTGAAATTCTTAGAAATAGCATTTTTATGGTTCAAATGCCGAGAGTTTTCTCTTGCTGCGTCATAGAATACTGCTCCTCCCCCACCTGAAACCTTCTAGATTAATTTTACATATTTCCTAGACAGTTTTAAAAATATTTTTTGACATTGAAGAAAAGAAAAGGATAATTTTTCATTGGTAAAGGTGTACATTAAGATGTAAACAGATATTCTATGAATTATAATGTGAAAAAAAGCTCCAAACTTTACTGAGATTATAAAGTTGGTCATTTTTCAACAAACAAATGCCAGAAGTTATTGGTAAACTAATTAAATCAGAATGATCTCTGAAGTCCTGCAGCATGTCTGGATCGAGTTTGGACTCGGTTCAGGAAAAGAGTCCAGCTCTTCCACTTCCACTCAGCAAAATGTCCAGATGTGGATGTTTGTTATTTACAACTTTAATCTTAGAGAACTTTTGGCACTTTGTATCTCAAATGTCTGACTTTGTAATACCAGACACTATCTTAGTTTTAATATTAATACATTTATGTCTTTACTCTGGAAAATTATCTTCTTTTTCCTTGCAAATTTCCAACATTTCGACATCACAGAAAATGAAAATGCACATTTTCATTTTGCATTGGAATTATGCAAAATGAATGTACTTTTTTTTTAGGGTTTTTTGATAGAAATTTAAACCTTCCTTTATTTATTTGTTTATTTTTTGATTCACAATAACCCTAATATTCTGTTGTATAAAACAGACCATAGAAATGCTAAATCTTTTCACAAAAACTTTAACAATTATACATTTTTTAAATTATTATTTTAACCACAATATGTCCTAATTTTTTTCAGCAGTGGGAAAAACAGTTTCTTTTCAACCTGAAATTAAAAGCAGTTACATCATGTTATCCTTTTTCCTGTAAATGTCATGTCTGTGGACTTTTTTCAAGGTTAGCAATATATCATGAGAGTCTCCTACATGTGAAGTCCATCTATTTTCTGTCGATCAACTGTGCTTGGACCCGTCAGATAAATTGCAGAGTGCAGTTTAATTTGTTATTTAAAAAGATATGCACCTTTTGTCTCTTTATTTTTGCTTCACCAACCTCTGAAAAATTCCCATAAACAACAGCACTTAGCATGGTGCCACTGCCTTGACAAATGGCACCCGTCTCCCTCCCTGCCTGTGTTTTCCTATTTATCTCCCAGTCTGGTTTTGGCACCTTTAAGGTGAAAGACAACATAAAGAGAAGCAAGCACAAATAAAGCCCAGCAGCCGCCTTCCTGGAAGCCGCTCTCTGAAGTTTTGACCTTGAGTCTCGCCTTCCTTCATCACAGCTGGGAAGAGGGAATGACGAAGGGAAAGGGGAGGGAGTGGGTGGCACGGCGGAGGTTCGGGTCACCAGCCGCAGTTCTCATCAATTAAATGCACGCCGGTGTTTTGTGTCGGCTGAACTTATATGTCAAGGAGATGGGCAGGACCTCATGTTTGTGCTTTTGACAAATCAGCAAATGTTTAATCTCAAGATGTGCCGGCGAACATAAATAATGCAGAGGAACGCCGTCCCCCGCGTAGGAAAAGACGAGAAAAGATAAAATCCTGCCTCATGCCGCCTGATTTTTTTCCTTTAGCTCTTCTCCCCTTATCATAAACTCTGCCTTACGAAAGTAGTCACGCCTTTTGGACCATTTCTGATTTTTGTTATGCTACAAACCTAAGTTCTTTGGATTGTATTCAACAGACAATATGGCTGAAAAACGTATCATGATTGAAGAAGTCAGTATTGATCATTTTTGATTAGTGTTTGTTTTAAATATCTGAAATATTGCCAAACTGCCACAGTTTTCACACCACACCATTGTTTTTTTATTTTTAAGTAGCTATGAAGCAGAGTGGAGGAGCCTTAAACTGGATCCTAGTTCAGTCAGTAGTCTATATTTTAGTTCCAACTAGTCCGAACCAGAAGTTATCCACACCACCGAACCGCCATCTTGGCAACACAAAGCATAGATGAACCATGACTTCAAGACCAACAGGAAGAAAGTATATGAGAAAAAAAAGCTTAAGGCTTTATAGTTGTTTATAAGTTAAATAGGAACGAGGCAAGAGCTAGCTGTAAGCCTGCGGCTTGTTTATTGTTGCCATTTCAACTCCATAGCAACTGCCATGTCAGTTAGTTACGAAAACCTACCAAGATGGCTGCCAGATACAAAGGATCCCAGAAGTGTGATGTCAGATGAGGACTACGTATTGAATATTGTTGTTATTGATCACATGTCTAATTCAATACAGAAAGTAGTGTGTAATTGTGAAATGAAAGATAAATTGCACATCATTTTCAAATGTTTCAGCATCTGTTTGTAGCGTTCTTCAGTCGATACTGTGTGGAACCACATTTTGCTGCAAACATCTTCATATTAGATCGAGAACATCTTTGAGCATCAGCTTTGACGTCTTGCCACTAAATCTCATTTGGATTTAGATCTATGCTTTGACTAGACCGTTCTAATTAGGTATGCACCAATAAATTGACCCGAATTTCCTTAATTTTGGGAAATTGGCGATCGGCAGATACATGCGAAGCATCTGCAACTGCTGTGAGAGAGAATAACTGAGTTTTTCTTTAAAAAAATAATAGTCATCAGAATTGAATTAATCAAGCTCATTTTGATTTATCATTTGATTAATTGCTTATTGCAACAGGCTTATCTCTATACCTTTTCAATATCAGGACTGATATAGATGTTAATATTAGACTGGTGCATCTCTACTCTGAATTTTTTTTTTTTTATTCACCAACATTTTCATATTTGCATCTAACTTAGTTGTTTGTGTCCTCTGTTCTGTTTTTATTTTGTTGGATCAGCTCTTTCCAGTAGAACTGACTCACCAGCCTTCGCCTCAGTGTTTGCTCGGGGGTGTTGGTGGTGGCTGGGAGGGGGACAGAGACTTATCCTGAGCCAAAGGCCTGCTATCTCAAAGACACAGGGGATTGAGCTTGAGCTTAGCCTCCATTTGCCCTAAATGTAAAGAGGCCAACAGAAAGCAGTGTAGTGGAGTGTGAACCGCATCAAATCCCCCCCATTGCCGCTTTCCCACTTCTTCCCACAGACTTTGATTGGCTCGTCCACCGACTGGGAAAGTTTCCTGATTGTTCGGAGGCAAAATTAAGATTTTAAGCCTATTGAAGTTGATCTTTGCTCATTGAAAAGTCCATCTGAATGTGTGCTCTGAAAGGGTAAATTGTTGCATTGGAGGAGTGCAGAAAAAAGGCAAAGTGTACTGTACTGGGAGGACGCTGCACCTGTCGCTGTGCAGCTGATGGTGTGTAGTGGTTCTGGTGGAGTGGGTCTGTCCGGCTGCGTTGCCATCCTTATGAAGTCAGTCGTTTAATTAGAGAGACAGGCTGAAGGTTTTAAACGCACTATGAAGAGCGGCAGCTGTTTTAAACTTGAGCTAATTAATCACAATAATGTAGAGCAACAGTTGCTATGGTAACGGCATTGCTGATGTCTTTTCAACCTGACATCGTGTTGGACCTGAACAAGCTGCGGCAACATCCGTCCGTCCGTCCGTCCGTCCGTCCGTCCATCCATCCATCCGTTCACTCACTCACTCACTCACTCACTCACTCACTCACTCACTCACTCACTCACTCACTCACTCACTCACTCACTCACTCACTCACTCACTCACTCACTCACTCACTCACTCACTCACTGCTTTTGAAGGCTCCATGTTTATGTTCTGATCATTAAATAAAGATTTGTTCTGAATTCCTGCTGATGTTTTTGTATTTATTCTAAATGTTTCAGTCAGTCCTTGAATTCGTTCTCTGCAGTATCAACCATCTAACATGGTTTTCTCTTCTCTCTCTGCAGGCTCTTGGAAGTTTCTACTTTATCCACGATTCTCTGAAAAACGTCTCTGAGTTTGATTTCGAAGGTGAGACCCCCCGTCCCACCCTACACACACACACACACCACAGATACATCACCAATCCCTAGAAATGAATCCTCGTGTCGATCCCATTTACCGGCTATTCTTGCTTCCATCAGAACCAGTCAGCTAAGATTGGCTCTTCAGATAATACGGAGGCAGCAGGACCGGATGGTAATGCTTATTAATATTAGGATTTAATTCATACAGTTTCGGGGCTGCCAGTAATGGCGTTCTACAAGTTATTGGACAGTTACAGCGGTCTCATCAGCCCGCCGTGTCAGAGGGCCTCGGGGTCCGGCGACCGCGCTAATTAAAGAAAGGATATAGATGTGGAGGCGCCTCACTTCCTATTAGACACCAGATCAGCTTTAGCACCAGTGAAGGACAGGGCGGCGGCGTGGGGGAGGGGTCACACACATCTACAGGCAGTCGAAGAACTTCAGTCAGAAATGTTATATTTTGATCATTTTCTGCAGTGGAATTGAAATGTTCAGAACCATAAATGTTAAAATAATAACCATTTTACTCTCTAATTTAACTCATATCTGGGTTTACCTGTACTCTGTGTTTTGTTTTTTGTATATTTGTTTCCTTGTAGTTGTGAAAAATGTCCCTTAGGAAAAGACAAATAAATTCTGATTAAAAGTAACATTAAATTATTTTTCAACTAGGTAAAATATGTTATGAGCTGGCTTTTGCTTCCTGTAAAGTTTCATTGCAAGATGGAATGCAACGCAACAATTACACCTTCCTAATATTTGTAAGTGCTATACATACAGTATATAAAAACATGTTTTAACAGCAATCAACTACCAATAAATTCTCATACATTGTCCATTTAATCCTGAGAAAACACATAATAAAGGTTATAAAAATAGCACTTATCTACCTCATTGTGTTTTTTACATGTTTTTGAGTGTTCAAACCATCGTGTGTTACAATAAAATCACAAAATAGAAAAATCTAAACAAAAAAAACAACAAAACACTCATCTGGTTGCATGAGTGTGTGCTTTTGGATTGAGTTGTCACATTGTGTTTGCTTGTAGTCTGTCTGGATCCCAGAAAAGTCTGTCTGAGTGACAGGATGTTTTGTCCACTCAGATTGTGACAACACGTCTTTTCCACAACCCTAAAGTCAGATTTGGTTCTGAACACTGGCTGGACCATTCCAAAAAAAATTCATCTTCTCGGGGCGTGCTGTGGTGGCGCAGGGGGTTAACACGCCCCACGCTTGGAGGCCTTAGTCCTGGACGCGGACGTCGTGGGTTCGACTCCCGGTCCCACCGACCTTTGCCGCATGTCTTCCCCCCTCTCCTTGGCCTCTTTCGTGTCTGCCTACTGTCGCAAAAAATACAAGCCACTAGCGCCGCAAAAACTCTTCGGAGAAAAAAATGGAAATGCAGGTTTAGACAATTGTTCCCTCTGGTTTTGGATGCTGTGCAGCTGGAAGAATTTTTGAAATTACATTTCTACTTTTGGATAACTGACCTGATGCGTAACGTTGACAAAGTATTGTTTTTATATTTGGGAGCAGTTGATTAGCTCAAATAATACCTAAACTATGACCCCAAATCACAGAGGAGTTGAAACGCAGGCTTCCTGGATGCAGAGCCCAGAGAAAAGGGGGAAGTCTTGGCCAGAAAGAGACTTAAAGTGAAGCAGCAAGAGCAAATAAAGGTGGATTGGCAGTACTGGTGTCAAGCAGAACATGTTACTGTTTAATATCGAATTGCCCGAATATTGAGCTGTTAGCATTTCATGACATTAATGAGACTGTCATACGCCAAAAGTCTTCAGTCAGAGGTTTCATCAGTTTAGTTGGAACACTGACTGCTACAGGGGATTCTTCGGATCCACAGCATCAGCAACCACAACCTTTCTTTGAAGATGCTTGGATGAAATGAGTTATTACATTTGATTTCCATTTGGGGTAAACAAAGTATTTTTTCAGTTGGATGACCTAATTTTGTTCACAAACTAATAATCAATCCAAACTTTCATTACCCAACATTCTGTGCCACTCATCCATTCATCACATGCTACAGCTATTTTACCATCTTGTGATACTGACATGTAATTTTGGTGTTACTTATTGAGAGAATCTGCATTTCTGAGAAAAATCTACGAGTAGCAATCTCATGTTCATCTTCAAGGTTATACTTCACAACCCAAAAGCCAATGGTTTGTGATGAATCTCGATGGTCGCAGTAAAATATTGCAGTGAACATTTACCTCAGCTTTGCCGTGGCTCACTCAATAGTCCTGGCAGCATAAGATCATCTGTTTTAGTTACACCCCAGGTTGGAACCGTGAAATCTGGCTTGTCACATTTTTTAAAGCATGAATGTGACATCAAGTGTTCACCATTTACCGCCCGGGTTCTGCGCTCACCTGCGTCGAGGTTCCACCTGTTATTTTCCTCAAAATAAGATCAGACAACAACACTCAAATAAGAGTTTTGATGTTTGTGTGTCGATTCAGAATTGTTTGTATCGGCAACACATCAAAAATTTATTTTAGGCACCCACTACTAATTTCTGAATGTTTTCAGTGTCTATTTGGTATTCAAATATTTATATATAAATATAGAGCGATTTAAGTCTGTAGAATTATATTAGAGCAGCTTAACTTTATTTCAGGTTAATTAAATTCTCTCTATTCTGTGGCAGGTGTGAGCTCTGATTGCTGAAATTGAATCGAAAGGTTGATTTAGGGTTTGAACACTTATGCAACCAGGTTAATGCTCCTCTTTGTGTTTCTTTTCCGTCCTTGTTGAATTTTTTAAGATTTGTCTCATGTTACGCAGAAAAAAGCTCCAAATTGATTACATTCTTTACATCATGTAAACACAACATTTTAGCCTTTGTATGTGTTGTTCATTCTTTAAAAATTTTTTTTTGTTTTTCTTGATTTAAGAGAATCCATGTTTTAATTTTGGCTTCATATTATGAGATCAATACAGCTATTTTATTACATATATCACCACTTATTAAACTGCTTATCTTTCATTCACAGACATTAAATATTATATTCACATTAAAACAAACGCTGTATTCTTGTAGCTGCTCCTCATTTTAATTCTCTTCCTGAAGTTCTTCAGTCTCACCAGCAGGTGGTGCAGTTGCCACTTCAGCAGCCTGAGCAGTTAGAAGATTCAGACTCACTATTATTAACCAATCTGTTTTTGTGACATTTCTCTCTTTTTTATCCTTTTTTCTCCTTCTCTTCTTCCTCCTTCTGTCCTTCTCCGTCTCACCTCTTCCTCCTCCTCTTCTTCCTCTTCAGCCGGCATGTTTCAGAAGGTGACCGGGAAGGAAATCCGCACAATAAGGCAGCAGAAGTCACCCATGGTGCAGAAGGAGAAGTTCCCAGCGGACTTCTTTCCACAGGTGGGAAGAAATAAAGTTCAGAAACACAAGAATACATTTTTTAACTAAATATTTTTGTGTTTTTCCTTCATTTTAGATAAAAAAAAGAGTTAGATCTTTCATATGTATGCTCAGTTTTAACATGAATTACACCTAAAAAGAAAAAGGTCCTGGTTGCTTCCCGCTGATCGCTCCGCTGTGTTCGGTTTTCCCGTCAGACGGCGAGCCGCACGCACAGTGCCGCAGTGCTGATGTAGTAATAAAGAGTACGGCGGCCCTCGTGTCATCCCTGCGCTCCCTGCTCATCCGTCAACCATGCTCCGACGGTCGCCTCCGCGAATATATGCAAAACAGATGGATACGGCCCCTTCACACACTTCCCCTCAATTTTCGTCTCTTTCACACACTTTCGGACCCCAACAAACACACATATACACCCCCACACACGCGCGTGCTTCCCCACTACTTCCTTGTACATCCTAGAGATCCATAGAAGCAGCTTCAGGATCTCCTGATCTAAAAACAATTAAGGAGTGAAAACATTAAAGACGAAGGCCCAAAAACAGCGTGAGAAGGATGAGTGGGAGTGTGTGTGTGGGTGTGTGTGTGTGTGTGTGTGTGTGTGTGTGTGTGTGTGTGTGTGTATGGGGCAAGCAGATGAGAAAAGTTTTGGCCCGTGATAGATGTCTCTTCCCCAGCCTGCGTATGAATCTGGGATGATGCTCCAGAGAGCACCACTCCACATAATGTTAGCCCATTTAAAAAGAGCAGATTTGTGTAGTCTATCAGGGTCGCAGAGTATTTTCCCCCTCCCTCTCCTTCTCCCTCCTCCTGCGACCCCTCCGTAGTGAGAAATTGGTTGTTATCATAGATCACAGATACTGCTCAAACCTCTTATGAAAGATGAATTAATTTCACTAATGCTTTAATGCAAAGCTCTCATGAGGGAGGCAGACTGGTGATAACCCCTGCCTCGTCCCCGCTTCCTCCACCGCTGATTTATGCCCTCTTTTAGTAGATGAAACTGCCTAGATTTGCCATCCATCTGCAGCTTTGAGGAATCCCATTACTCCAGAGGAGGGGTGCACGGGGAGGGCTGTTGGATCGGAGGGGACGCCGTGTGGAGTCCAAAGCGGATCGTTTAAGTTTTGGGGCTCACACAGCTTGAGATCTGTGGAGAAACTTTGGTGACAAATGTTAAAGGAGGAGCTAATTTCCACCTTCAAATGGTTCATCTGATGAAGATTACAGAGTGACGAATCAGGTGTCCATGTCTTACCTTTGGAAGAAAACATTACAAGTCTGTCAAAATACCTCAGATGAGTGGGAATCATTTTCAACAGTCTATTATCATCAGCTGCGTTTCAATTACAAATGTGCACAAAACTTTGTCAATATTCTGCTAATGTCAAAAAACACAATTTTGCATTTTCCATTTTTCCAATAACTAAGAAATAGAATTACAATCACACACAAATAAGTTTGTTCATGCGATAAGTCATTTAAAAATGCCCTGTCATCATCCTTCTATCACTTCCTGTCGTCTTCTTCATCTTTTCCACCAGAAGTGACATCCAGTTACAACAACTGCTCTTTAGATCTCTGTGAAAAGGAGCAAACATCCTTCCAGCTGCACAGCATCTAAAATAAAGGAGTAATAGGAGAATCACTGTCTAAAGAAGTAATGCCTCAGCCAAAAAAAAGGTGTCTGCCAAATAACAACTAACATAACCAAGCAAAAGAAAAGTAACAATTATTTCTATTCCTCAAAAAAGACTCAAAAAACTGCTGATTGTTATTTTTATTGTTGTATGTTATGGGGTTGACGATCCATTCAGTTCATCATAACGTCTGCATCAGATGTTAGCAATATTTTAGAATTTGTTTTATTTTTTCAAGATTATTCAAAATTGCAGTTCTGGTTTGATTTGTTCATTTATTAAAGATTTTAAGCTGTTTCATTTTTAAGGTGTTCCTAATGCCAATATAGCAGTAGAATGACTCAGAGCAGTCTTTTCACAAAGGTTTCATGAATTATAAATGGTGCTTTAACGAATCTCTGTGTTCAGTAAAATGATTCAGTTCAGATTAACTTCTTCAGTTTTTATGTGTTTTGAACCAAAGAGAAAGAAATTGAGATCTGTCTCTTTAAAACCTCTTTAAGGAGTGGTGATGATCCACACACATCCTCAAACAAAGCTTAAAATAATACAGCACAGCTGTCTTTAAACACAATAAAACAACATTTTTAATCTGAGAATCTCATACCAAATAAACAGCTGAGGTGTTTATAGTAAATTGAATTCAATTGGTGGAAAAAAGTTCATGAATTTGGACAAATTGGGCTGATTTCAAGCAACAATGCTGACCATCATTTCTTTTTCCCAGCCGGCCCCTGAGTCGTAGCTACACGGCAACAAGAAAGAGAAAGGAGGACATTTATTGAAATGCTGAATAAAACGGAATTGGCCCAAATTGTGGGGCACATTTCTCTTGAAAGGCTTCTGTGATGGATTTGGACGTCTTGTCATTCTCCGTTGTTCCGTCCATCTCCACCTTCCCTCGTGGGAGCGAATGTAAATACTCCTTTGGCGCTACATGCGTCCAAAAGCCACTGCATCATAAGGATTTGTCATTGCCTAATATAAATAAAGTATACGACCCAGACCTTAATGTGCCCTTGGTATTGATTGTTTTACACAGGCGTGGAGGGGGAGAAAAATAAGTGAGAGAAAGGAAGAAATTAACAGACAGGCTGTAGATCAACATCTATATGAGTTTGTTGTTTGGCACCATCAGCGCGTCCATAAAAGCACCAACTTTTCATACCCTTTTAGTGCCCCCTGTAGTAAGCTTCTGTTTCAGCACTTTGATTACTTTAAAGTTCAGACCTCCATGGAAGTTAACTTCCTTCCTGTTTCCTCCCCTCCCTCCGCCGTGATTCATGTTTACGTTAAGGAGATGAAGTCATTTAAAGCGGCGTCGCTTGTAAAACGCTCGCCGCGTTTATCACCAGACAAGACACCTGTGACACGGATGCCGTCCTCCGTGACAGGCGTGATCCATGAGACGGCGAGGAGCTCTCAAATGAGAGGCTAATGTCGAGATGAAGGCTTGCCGAGCTCATTTTCGCAAATAGAAGGCGAGTAAACTCTGCTGCAGGGAGTCGCTTTGCGGCTGTAAACCCTGTGAGGGGCCCTTCTGTTATTTAGTGGGTCCCCTTGCAAGATGATGGAATAAGGATAGATGTGATCGTCTACCGAGGCTCAAATCAATCAGTGTTTGTGTGTATTACTTATTACTGGCTGTGCATTTCTGTCCCGCACCACTAAAACACCCCCATCCCCTTCCAAACATCATCCTGCCATAATGTTATTTATGGGGGTCAGGCTTTCAGCTGGAATATACAAAAGGTCAAAGAATCAAAAGAGATGGACCAGGAAATAGTTGTAGGAGGGTGTTGTGAGGCTCTTATAATATATCCTGACATTTAAAAAAAATATTCTGTAGTCACAGTTGTGTAGTTTTTAAGTTGTGGGATAAAGAGAATGCCTTGTAGCTGTTTTAAAATTAGACATACTATCCCACAAATGATGAAAATCCCATTTTGGCACCCAAACGCAACAACAGATCCACATTAAATCTCTGAAAAATAGAAGTACACTCCATGATCGATAGGCTTCAGTCATGGAGTGTATTCGATTTATCTATTAGTCAAATAATCCTCAGCTGGTTTAGTAAACGATTCATCGTTAACTGTCGTACACAAACTTCAAAAACGCCAGTTGCTGAAAGAACAACATATTCAGAGCAGTGATTAAGCCAAAACTGTACAAAAATATATGCATTTTGCATTTAAGATTTAAAAAAAAACTTCCCTTTTCTGAGTCTGAAATTAAACTTTAAGAAGATTAGAAGATGTTTTAGTAGTTTTTCACTTGTGAATAGTCTTCATCGAAGTGCAGTGCTGAACTTCAGATGGTTTGGAAATGGCCTTGGAGCCCTTCCCAGATTGATGGTCAATGCTGATGTCTTTCTAGGTTTGAACTGAGCCTGCTTTCATAGACAGTCTTTCCAGGATTTTGCTATCGTGATTTTTTTTTTGCTATCAAAGTCACAAATTTTGTGCTGCTACTATTTGCTATGTCCTTTGCGCTTATTTATGACCGTAAATATGACTTTATGTTACTCACTATATTAATCACAGACTATTAGTCGACATCAAGAACACATTAGGCAGCAGTTTTGTAGACGTAAGAAGTACTGCCACCTTCAAGTGGGAGTTAGCAGTCACTTAAACCCAATGGTCTTGACCAATTTGGCAAACAATTTATTCAAAAATACTCAAAATTATTAATTGGCAAGAAACAAATACAGAGAGTTGTTAATTTTGTTTTTATTTTTTTGTGAATTTCCACAATCCTGGAACTGTGGAAAACTGGAGGGACTAATATATAGTTGGGTTGAATCTGTTATGTTTTTTCTGCACAGTTTAGGTCAGATTTAAATCGTTTTAGAACTGAGAGGAGGTGTGCTTTCTTTTCGTCATGACGGTATTCTCTTGAATGCGTCATTTTTCTTCCATCTTTTACCCGTCTGTGTGGGTCCGTGCTTGGCGGTCAGTCTGTGCATTGCCCAACGTCCTCCGGACGCGACCCGCTCTGCAGCCGCCGTTCATCACTGTCGCAGGCGGAGACGCCATCACTGACCTGTGGAAGCTGAGCCAATGTCACCCTGAGCCTCGTGGCCTTCCTGCTGCCCCGCGCACCCCCCATCAAGCCCCCACCCACATCCGGGGATGACATTATTATTTGGAGCCAACATGTCACTCCATCAGTTTATTGTTTTTAGGACTGCAACTGATGGTTATTTCAGTTATTGATTAGTCTATCGATTATTCTGACTATTAATAAATTATCCTTACCGATTAATTGATCGATTAGTCACTTGTCTCGGTTATTAATCAATTATTCTGACGATTAATCGGATAAAAATAGCACATTATGCAGAGTTTTGATTTAAACTTTTTTGATATATCAAATACATTAAAAGGTGCAAAGAAATAATTAAATTCCTTTTTAATGTCAGAAAATAAACATTTTGTTCCCTCAAATGCAACGACGAATCATTAAATTAGTGTACGCTTGATTATTTGTAACAAAGAATCCATATGGAGCTTAAAATATACTTCTAACATCAACATGTGAAAAGCTGAGCTGTTTCTGCTTGACCTAGCATCAATACAGTGTAGGGCACATCTCTTAATTACATTTTAAATTACTGATTAGTAAATGAATAGCAAAAGGTTCTTTTGCTAAGGTTCTTTTGAATTAGAAGTTAAAACTTTGCCACTTAATGAGTTCTGCGTAGAACATATTTACAGAAAAAAATGTTAATTTTGATGTAAATCCAAAATGTTTGTCTCTTTGAACAGTTTGGTTTAATTACTGCTTTGAGTTTGTTGTTCTTTCAGCAAAATGGCCTTTTTGAGTATGTATACTCCAGCTAACGATTAATCGATAACTAAATTCAATCGATTCATCACGATTAATCCCATTAATCGTTTCAGCCCTATCTTTTTTCACTTGATAAATGGATTTCAATTCTGGCATTTTGGTTGTTTATGCATAATGTACAGCGTACCTGTATTGCAACCAAATCATGACGTCTTCCTGTCAGCTAATGCAGCAAGATGCTATCCCAAACTGGACTCTTGTCTCAGACTGAACCGGTTTCATTGCCGCAATGACTGAGAGCTGCCTTTCTGTTTTAAAGTGCGAGACTTTGCCTTTGTGTGTGTTTGTGAGGAACCGGGGGGTCAATCAGTCATATGTGCAGGAAATGGGGTAATCTGCGGCCAGGTGTCAGAAAAGTGATGGATTTTAATGCTGTGATTGTAGTTAATGGCTCTTAAAATTAAATCGAGATTAATCGTCTCTGGCGGCAGTCAGATCTCGTACGAATCCCCCACCGCCATCCCTAACCTTCATCTTTCCACCTCCTCATCCTCTCTAGTGGCTTCCCTTCCTTCCACAACTTTACAGGCTGAGGGATTTGTTCCTGCTGTAAAGTAATTGTATTGTTCTGAGGACATAAAGTCTATTATGCCTGTAGTTACTCAGCCTTTATTGTGCGTGTTTCTCCTTTTTATTCACTTCCTGAGTGTGTAAGTTCAATCTGTTTTTCTAGAAGGGTGAAACTCATATCTAATTCCATTTGCTCTTTTCAAAACCACAACATTGGACGAGCGAGTTATAATTGGGCCCATGCATCCTGCAGAGGCAGTATGGATTAATTCAAGTATGCTAATGTAATTCAATTTGATACAGTTAATCTTGTACTAATGCAGATTGAAGGATGCAAGGCGCAATCAAATACCTCTTAGCCCTTTAATTTGCATCTGGGTTTTTTAAATAAAATTAGTCAATTTGTAATTATGCGACCTGACCCATAATTAGTTTATTTATCACCGCAGTTAACTCCCGGAGAGGGAGAGAGATCGACTGGAAAAGAAAGAAAGAGGTTGTGGGAAATAGAGTTATTTATCTTATTCCGAATGAGAAGACTCACAACATCAATTTGTCTCTCATTTAATAACCAGCTTCATGGTGAATCATGCGCTGTTTGATCATGTGCTGCTGGGGAACGAAGCAGCTGGTTTGATCCGATCTGTCCAGAACAAACCCGGTGAGGTCTGATCCAAACAGATCACACTGCAGTAGGTGTGACCTCTAACCTCAGCCTGGTCTGGTTTCTTTAGATCAGAAGTTATATTCTTTTTTTCATTGAGGTCCAAGACAAGTTTATTGTTATTTTATTGCAGTTTACAGGGAAAGAAATGATATTGCAAGTAAGCAAATCCAATAATTTAAGATAACATTGAAGAATCCAAAAGGGGAAACTTATAATCTGTTGACATTAAACTCACTGATATATTTGAAGTAATTATTTCTGTTAATTTTAAAGGCTGTATTATACAACCAATGGAAACTCAGAATTTTTCATAAAACTTAAAAATTATATTAAAAACTATTTTTAAAACTATTATATTATAAGTGAAACAGAAATGTTACGAAAGTTCAGTTTTTTTCATAGAAACTTATTTCAAGAAATACGTTTGGCAAAGTTACATCCAATGATATTAAAGGAAAGTGAAGTGGAAGGAAAAACTTCGACAGATTGAAGAATTTTGAGGGTGGGGGGGTTTCCATTTTTTGTGGCGCTAGTGGCTTGTATTATTTATTTATGCGACAGTAGGCAGACAGGAAAGAGGGCGGAGGACATGCGGCAAAGGTCGCCAGGACTGGGAGTCGAACCCGCGACGTCCGCGTCAAGGACTAAGGCCTCCAAACGTGGGGCGTGCTAACGCCCTGCGCCACTACAGCACGGGGGTTTTTTATAGGCCCAAATGTGAAGTTCTTATACTCTGTTACACTAAATTTTGAGACTGAAGATAAGAAAGACCATGGATGCTAGCTTCTGCGGTAGAGCTAAGATGGTTTTTCCTGTGCATATCAATGCATCCTAAAGTATATTTGGTGTTTCAAATATTGAAGAAGCCAGTCATAGTTGTTTTTTAGTCCCTCTGTCTCCAACTTCTTCGACTATACTTCAGATCAGCAGCTAGAAGGTAAAAATGTGGACGTAGTTGGGTGTTCCAAGACAATATGGATCATAAATGCATGTCAGAATTTATTTTTAAATGTAGAAAGTAGGCCGAGATTAACTTGTATCAACCCAATTGAAAATCTTTGTAATGTGCTTCAAATCCAGGTCTGTGGAGGGAAACCGACCAGTTCAAACAAGAAAAGTGAACAAATATCTTGCTCAAAAAACCTTTATCATTGAAGTTTTGTTGATGTTTTAAGCATTGCATTTCAACAAACAACTTCTGAAATGAAATACCCTTATCATCTAATAGCTTCCACTCATCTTTCTGTCAAAATTTGGCTGATAACAGGTTCTAAACCGAGTCTCTCTGTTCTGCAGTGCCAGTGGTCCAGAAAGGGATTCATCAGGACTCGATGGGGCCTTTCCAGCTGGTGAGTTTTATTAACAGCCTTCTAACAGCAACACGTCCCACCCACCTCATCACCGCTCAGCCTCGAGTCGTTGCAGCTCTATCAGCACGATTAGGGCGGCAGATCCAGCCGTGTCAGTCGCGTCTGACGTCTGCCAGGTTAGACGGGGAGAGCTCTGTACGTACCGTACCCTCTGTGGGCCCTGCGCTACCGTATTTGATTAGACGTAATCCCCTTAGTCAAGCAGCTGCATATGACAGATGACAGAAAACATTAGATGCAATTGAACCTGCACGGCATGAATAGAAACTCCCAGTGTGCAGAGGCGGCGGGGGGACGGAGGGGATTGTAATCTAATAGAGGGATGACATGAGGACTAAAGAGCTGAAACGGTAAGCATTTAATAGGGGCATGACGTTTGACAGCAGCGGCAGGGAGAGGCCGACCGGTGAAGAATAGGAGATGAGATCTGGGACGGGATAAACACGTATTGTCTAAGCCATGAATGTTGTCATTTGTTCAGGATGTCACTGCAGAATAAACCTTGAGATACGATCAATTCCTCGGACCGATACAATCAGCAGGGAGGTGTTCATCAGCACATTGAGTCGTCTTGCTCCCCCTAACAGGACAGGGTGGAAGAAGGCCAATCAGGGGCTTAAAATGTCACACGGCTTTGCTAATAAATATGCTTAAGGCCCTGTTTAAACAATAATAATTAATAATCTGCTGTAAACGTGGTGTTTTGAAGGAAATGTCCCTCACAAAGTTTTTTTTTCCCCCTCACAGTGACTTCGATCTGGTCAACGTTCACCTCTTCCATGACGCTCACAACGTTGTGGCCTGGAAGGAAAGTCCTTCCTACTACGCCGGGATCAGGCAGAAGGCCATGGACTTTGTTCTACAAAGGTAACGGACCAGCTGTTAGCAGAAAATATCACTGAACAAACAGCCATTAAACACATATTGACAAAAAAAGCAATATTTTCAGTTGAAAAAAACCTTTTGATGGTAAATTATTGAATAAATGAACATATGAGCTCAATAATAAAGGTATTTATAGCTTTTATTTTGTTATTTAGGTTATTCAACCATCAGATTGGTGCAAACTGCTGTTATATCCATTCAGGAACTCCTGATGCTTCACTGAATGTCTTTGAATAAATATTTTTTTAAGAATGTGAACCAGCGTTGGGGACATCTCTGCTGCTGCAACATGTTTAAAATTAGCATTGAGATGCTACTTTAGGTTTGAATAGCTAGCTCCTTTTAGCACAACTTGAACACAATAATCTTTCCCAATGTCCCATTAGATTGTTTTTCGAAGCAAAAGTTAGCCCTCGTTAGGCAAAGGGAAGCAGCTTTGTCGTTCATCGCTGTGGTTTGCGGATGTCGCTTGTGCGTCAGATTTATGGACGTACCGTAAATGTTCTGGTCGGAACTTTTGTATGTATTTTGATCTTTTCATCCCCCCAGAAAATCCAACTTGAACCATAACGATGCACCAGGTGGTTGCTAATTGCTGCTGGCTAGTCTGTAGGAGCTGAGTGAGGGAGTCATGGGATAGGCATAAGCTCAGAAGCTTGGAAACTGAAGGAGCTTCTTCCTTGAAGGCGGGGCTAGTTCTATCCAAGCGTTTGAAAACTGAATGGTTGCCATTGAGATTAAAGGATTTTTCCCAAACATACATAAAAGAATTAAAGCAACACTCCAGGTATGTTTTTGATGAGGGAATAACATTATAACATGATGTAAAGCTCAGAAGCGTTGATTCTACATGATAGTGTCCTTTTAATTTCTCTGCTCTTGCTGATGTTGTAATGACTCCTGTATTCAGTTCAGCCTCCATTCAAACGGGCCGTCCTATCCCCCTCCTGCTCCACGCTAACGTGATTTATGGCGTTTCCATTTGGAGTGGGGCGGGATGATGGAGTGCACGGTGCCACCCCTGCTCCCTACCTGGCCGTGCTAACTCAGAATAAAAGCCTGGTACCCGGCTCCCAGCCGCTGACCTCCCATTCAAACGCTATAAGAATGCATGACACGGCTCCCCTCCACCTCCGCTTTGAATCACTGCGTACATGCATATATGGGTGGAATACACGGCCATTTCTGCCGGCCGCTGCATTATGAGGTGCTTTCTAATCTCACAGAGGTGACATTTAGCCTGTACTTCTTTGTTGATTTAATGAATGAAGGCCTTTAATGGACAGCGGAGTGGGAGTGTTTACAGAATATAGCAGCTTTTGCCGTTTTTATCACGTAGTATTTCACCTGACATGATGTGGTTTTTAAAAGGACCTCTGTTGTTGCTCTCCTTGAAGTATTTTTCGTAGGTTTTTACGGCATACGTCATGCTTTTTCTGTGTTTTTCCTTTTTAGTGGCCTAGTAAATCCGCCTGTAGGAAAAACACAAGTGTTGAGCTTTGGAGGAAATTCTACTTTGATGTGGATGAAGAGAAAGTTAGTTTGAGACAGTGAGTTCCCTCCATCCCTCCCATATAATTTTCCACATGTAAAATTTATTAGATTTTTTCCCCCTAAGCATTATAGGAGATAAAAAATACAGTTTCTTTAATTTCCTATGAAAAATTATCCTTTTATTCCAAGACTGAGTTTGTGATGTAAAAGCTGGAGTTTATGGGTCCACATTTGTCAAAAACTAAAAAAGCAAAGGCTGCATGACAATCTCACTGCTTTCCCCACACATCACTGCAGGCTGCAGAGCAGAGAGCCGCCTTTCTGATGCGACTCAATAGTGGCTAAACGCCTTTCCTCAGCATTGTTCCCCAGAGGCCTTGAAGTACTTTGGAGATAAACACTGTTTAGCAGTTAAAAGGGCCACTAAGGAAAAGCCTTATCAGATGTATTCTCAATGGGCTGTAAGCAGCATTATTAGGCCAGACACAGATAAGGTGCAGGCTGAAGCTCGGTCCAGGCGGCACTGACATGTGATCGCAGTGTGTACGCCGTCCCCTCCCATCTCCATTAAACCTTCCACTGGAGAGAGAGAGAGAGAGAGAGAAGGTGGGGGGACTGGCTTTAGGTATTCCCCCTGTCCCTTTTCCTGCTTTCCTTCTGGGGGTAGGAGTCAGAGTTAGGACAATGGCCAAAAAGATGGTTCCCAACCAGGCGTTGAATGGAAACACTGTTGGTGGTAGCGCCTCATTCAAAGCCCGGCCCTGGAACATTGTCCCCCCAGATCGGTGGAGTAGAATGGAGTTTGCTGGTGGCTGCCAAAAGGTTAGCAGCCTCTGTGAAAGGAGCGAGCCATTATTCACTGCCCTTTACAGAAGCCGAGCAGCCTTTGTGCTCCTCCTACCCTTCCCTCTGAAAACCACCGGGTTTTTTCTCACTCCGGTGCTCCGGATCTGCGCACGACAGTTTCAGAGAAAGTGAACAGGCATGAAAAGTGCTGCACCCACCGTCTTTCCCCTGCAATACCGGGAACCATGAAATTTCATACATTTCCAGAATTATAAACCCATATTTTCCCCCACTTTTAAATGATAAATTGAAAGGGAAGAGCAGGCATGAGTATGAATGGATAAAAACTGTCGGCTGTGAGCTGGTTTTCCATACTTACATAAATCTGGAAGTTCAAATTCTACAATTTTCCCATTTTGTCTGATGGTGTGTTTAATTCAACATAAATATGGCTGCAACACTCAAAAACACAAAATTTTATCAAGTATTATTGGTCTTGTTTTTTGTGAACATATTACACTTTAAATAAGACTAAAGTCATTTACAAGTAACTTTCCAGCACTATTTAGGAGCTTGTTTGTTCTGGTTCCACTAGCAGATTATTTCACTTTTCACATGGGAAAAATGTCTTGTTATAAGTGAAATGATCTGCCAGTTGAACTAGTTCATTTTCTTCAATATTAAGGAATTATTTACTTATACAAGCTCATATTTCTTGCTGAAAAGTTACTTGTAAATTAGTCTTGTCTTATTTCAAGTGTACTAAAATATTTGCATTAGAAATTACACAAAAAAAATACTTGGTCAAATTTTGTGTTTTTGCAGTGTGTGTCTGTTTTTGTCATTTTTAATGAATTCATTATTAGAATTTGACTGGAATTTTTCCCATATATTTAACATGTAGATTATACTGTGTAGTAACATGTAAACATGTATCAGGCAACTATCTCAAGTAATGACATGTGACCAAACATTTCACATGTAAAATGTTTCCAGATATGTCCTGGATATGAAAATTATGTCATGCACTGACATGCAAAGAATTTGAGGAAACTCCAAAAATTGTGTACCCATATGTACATTAATATGGGGGGGGGGGCATGTTTTCCATGTGTTAAAACACTTTGCAGTTTTTGCTATAACTGTCTTTACCTGTGCTTCTAAGAATAAACATGGAACATTTTTATTCCACATGTAGAAACATCACATGAGATAAACACCTGAACGTAACTGCATTTTTCAGCAAGAATAGCTTCATTTAAAATCCGTATTTTTTCTGATGCTAAACCTCAGATTATTCTGTTTGATGAAAACCCTTGGCTGTTAAATGATAAAACCAACACTTTTTCCCTCCATCTTCCTTAAAAAAAATCTCTTTTGTGTGTTGAAGTTTGTTTCTTTTTCCAAGCCCCATTCAGAGTGGCTGGTCTGGTTCAGGGGAGAACAGTTTTACATTACAACTGTGAAATCCGGGTATAAAAGCTTCCTTTGTGGTGCACCATTATTTTCACACAAATATAGTCCATTGTCACAGTGCTGAAGTTAATTTGATCAACATTGGGGACATTTAACTGTTTTGTTCGCTGAAAAGACTTGTTTCATGCTCATTTTCGGGGCCATTGAAAGGGAATGATTGGCAGAAAAATAATGTTGCCGTTAACAATTCAAAGCAATTAGTTTCCCATGGGGAGGCAGTGGGCAGCACTGGCCACCACACAGCGATGCTTTGTCATTTTATGGAGGGTCATCAGTCAACTGTCACAGCGTCTCAAAGAGCCCTCCAATCTAAATGTTTCCCTTTAGGCTTTTCCCAGAACAACAGGCTGAAAGAGCCGAGAGAGGCCGGCTCATCTCCAGCCAATAGACATGTTGAGCAGCAAGAGGGAGGAGAGGATAATCACGAGCAGGTCCTCCACAAACCCACAGGGAACTTCTCAAGGTGTTCTTGTCTCTGCAGACATTATGCTAATATTCCCAATGCAACTGACACCTTGTGATGTCTTAAGTCCATATCAATAACATTTTCTGTAGATATTACCAACTTTTACAAGAATATCCAAATGAAAATTCAGATACATTTATGGAATTTCAGTCATTCAAGAAAAATTAAACCAGAATGGACGAACCTCATGTAAAAATGTGGTTTACCATTTTTTGTGCTCCTTTCTAGACAATGTTATTACTTTACAGTAAGATAAGCAGATTATGTAAAATTAACATTTTGGAGCTTTATATCTTGTCATAAAGTTATTCCCTCATCAAAAACATACCTGAATGTGGCTTTGATTCTTTGATGCATGTTTGAATCTCCCATGGCAAATATTCAGATGTGCTTGAACACTTGCTCTCACAAATCTCCGCCTTCCTCACTCAGCTCCTTCAGACTAGCGGCAGCAGCAATCAGCAAACATCAGGTGGAACTGCAAGTTTGCTGACTTCATCATGCGAAATACTTCAGTCCAATGCTCCTAAAAACGGTTATAACAGGTTAATGGAGGAGAATTGTTGTGATAGCTTGGTAAAGGTGGAGTGCCGGAAAGAGCAGGAGCTTCTTAAAGAGACAGAGGCTCAATTTCAAGGCCATTGAAACATGTTGATTCATTAATTTTTAATCTATTTTGATGGGATTATTGTTATGTTGAAGACTCATTTTGGGTCAAAGTTTATGTGTCAGAAGTCATCATCTTTGATACTAGTCCATAGTTATCTCAATAATTACAAGACGCCAAGTTTCATTTTCTGCATAAAAAGGCCCAAATCATCACCCCTTCATCACCATGCTTTATTTGTACAGAACATTTCAGCAACAAGACAGTTGAAGTGCCTTTATATCATAAAAAAGTACAGTCACCAATTATTAAACAAGCAATTAATATTACATTTTGTCAAGCAAATATTCATCACATTATACTGATCACTGTTCCAGTTACTATGAGTCAACTTTAAACAGGTATATTTTTAGCCTTGATTTAAAGGAACTCAGTGTTTCAGCTGTTTTGTAGTTTTCTGGAAGTTTGTTCCAGATTAGAGTAGCATAGAAACTGAATGCTGCTCCTCCATGTTTGGTTCTGGTACTTCTGGAAACACTTCCAAAAACTAATTGATGTTTTCTGAAGCCTACACATTTAAAATGCTAGTCGAGTAGAATCTGAGATGGAGCTCTTTCACTGAACAGGCCCAGTATGGTCTTTAGATGAATTTGCTGGGGCATCTACAACCGGAACAAATGTTTACCACATGAAAATAATCTATCAGATTTGTTTGGAAATTGCCTTATAGCTATCTGCAAAATTATGGGTGGCAACAATTGTAACTCTAAAATCATTGATGATTCCATTGTGGTAACACACACTACACAAAATTTGTGGAACATTTATTTGAATAGCCAGAATGGTATTATCGATATCTTTGGAGACTTGTATTGTCTAACAACCTGTCTCCTGGTCTCTTACTCAATTGGACTGTCTCTTGAGTGGTCCCTAACCTCTGTGTGACCGCTGTCCACTATTGCACCCCCCCACACACCACATCTTTCCTGCATGGTGTTCTTACTGGGGTGGGCGTTACTAAGGAGATGGGTGGCTAACTGCGGGGCGATGCCGTGGTTGTCCAGTGATGTCAAAGGTCCTGTCGGAGGCCAACCGTGGTCCATTCAAAAAGACGTCACTGGCAAATTCTTCACAATGTTAACATTCTCCCAAAGTCTCTGCATTTACTTACAATGGATGACGGTGTTCAACTGGGCTATTGTGTGCAAAGCAGAACCTGATTTGCCAGCGTATGGTCAGTCAGCTTGTCAATGTAATCGTGACACGGCCCCACGCTGCACCCTCATAATCCCATAGAGACCTCCTGTTATTGCTCAGTATAGCTGTCAGTCATCAGCATATAATCTGACCAGCAGCCACTGAGTGATTGGGGCTTGAGAACAGGGAATTGACGAGTCCAAGGAGATTTATATGTCATAAACAAGGGTAATAGTAAAGTCTGAAAGTATCATTTTTAAATATTAAATGCATGTTTATTTATTTTAATGATGGTTTGTTTGCATGTTAGAGAAAATTTGAATCAGAAAGAGAGAATATGCACTGGTTGCTTTTGTGGTGGTGGTTAAAGGAGCCTGGGAGAAAGGTTCTGGGCCATGTAATAAATTAACGTCTGACCCTTATCTTTGTGTGGCCCTTCGGAAGGCCTGTGGAAGGCCCCAACCCGGTCCCCAGTGAGAACCGGCCCCTGTGAAGAGGCTCTTTCATGGGTGTCACCGTGCGATGAATTGGCCCGGAGAAAGCATGTTTATAGACTGAGCAAAGGAGTGTGTCTTTGTGGGGAAATGTCACTGACACTGGTACAGTTTGCCTGAATGGACTATGATGATGAGGCTAATGGAGGGGCCCCACCAAGGGTGAGGGTCAGCAAATTGGGAGGGGGGTTTGGATGGGTGGCACCCCTTAGCTCTGGACCCCCCACCTCCAGGCTCCTTTCATGCCTAGTAGCTGTAGCTAATGTTGCAATTCTTCGATCCTCTTCAATGGCCAAGGAAAAAAGTCAACTTTCACAGCGGTGGGTCACCATGAGTGCTTTAGGAAATGATCGTGTAAACAGAGTGTTACCTTCTGACCTGTGGCTGAAACCTCGCAGCCGCAGACAAAACAGCCAGCCTGCGGGTATTAGACATGCCTGTTAGAGAGAGAAAGAACGCAAGCTGTGGAGAAACATTCACTTATGGCTGATTCCTTCCTTGACCCGTTTACTTATCGGTCTTTCCTTTTCCACTCCTGGTCTCAATAGACAAATTCAGACTTTTTGCTCTATTTTTAAAGGATCAGATAAAACTCTCTTCTCACCCGAGGCGTGTTTGAGTTCCCACAGTTATACGAACGTCTTATTAGCCGTGTTACTGCCCTCTACTTGGCTTGGCTGGATAAAGTGTTTCTATACAGCTCAGTCTCTTAGCACCAGCATGTCGTGTCGTAAATGACACCAGTCCAAGTTAATTAATGAGCTGCAGGACACACAAACACTCACAATCCCTCAGTATTACTGTGGTAATAGAATATTCTGAGTCAGTAGGTTTTAATGTCGTGGTTTCAGAAAATGTTTTACCTCACTCTCTGGACTCATGAAGGCTGATGAATCATGAAGGTGTTGACTGTAAAATAATAATATTTCATTTTTGACTGATGTTTGGAATTATTTTTGAATTCTAAGTAATCCTGATTTTGAAAGTTGAAGCAAAAATGCTAACAAAAAACCCCCATTATTTTCTAAAACAGAAATAAACAATCAATATAATATCAGTTAGTAAAACTATTACTTCAAATTTGTAAAAAAAATAATAAAAATAAATAAAGAAAATTGATCCCCCTTTAAAATATGTATAAAGATGAAACTAAATTAGTTTCAAGAAATTATTAGTGTTGCAGAGTTAAGTGTTGTAAAGTTGTTGATTTGAACCCAATAAGCCACCTATTAAAATGCACATAATTTATTGAATAAAAAATAAGTGTCTACATCAATAAATAGATACATAAATCAGAAACGAATGATACATAATGTGATGTAAATAAATAAAACATTTGAATAAATAAATGATTGAATGAATAGAAAATTTAATAAGTAAATAGAATTAAAGAAAGAATATGTAAATGAGGAAATTGCTAAAACAAATAATGAGTAAGTAAACAAAAAAGTGACTAGATAAAAATCTAAAACAAACTAATAGAGATTCACTAAACTTTATTTAACTGAATCTAAATGATCATATTGCTGATTGATTTGGTTTTATGTTTTTATATAATTGGAGATAAATCGAGCTTCTTTGTCTTGTAAAGTTTGATATGAAACTACAACAACCTAAACTGAATAAACAAAATTAAAATGTATTTAAAACAAAGTTACATCAGCCACACTCAACCAGAATGGACTAATTTAGGAAAGTTTTCTCAGTTTTTATTGAACTGCTTAAAGGAAATAAAAAAGAAAATGAACCAGATTCTGTTTAATCCGATGCAATATCAAACTGAAAGAGTTTTTTTTTTTCTTTTTCTGTGAAACCTTTTCGCACCTCCTCGCCGCCCCCGTCGCAGAAGAAGCAGGCGGGCTTTACGACAGCCGGCCAGACTGAGACCTACCGCCGTGAAAGGCTTTCTCCTCTCTTTACGGCCTCATAAATATATTGTTATCTGCGCCTGGGAAGTCAACGGCGAGATTTATTCGCACGATTAGCAGAGATAGTGAGCCAAGCATCCTGACTCATTAATTAAACAAGAGCAAGCACTACATCCACCTTAATTTCCAATCTCTGCTCAGTAGAAGAGCCACTTTTAAGTAGGCGATGAGGCATAGGAGTTCATTACATGTCGCTTAGGTGCATTTTTTAATTTTATTATGTATTTTTAAAGCGCTGGGATGCTGGCACTGTGATGAAGTTGCATGGATCAAGAGGAAGATTTATGCACTGGGAATCTTCTGACGTACTCAAATATTAAAATGAAATCTGCTTCTTTAAAATGTTTTATAAGTGGAACTCCAAGTTCTTCCAACAATGTAATATCATGTGTTTGGCTTGAAACAGAAATGATAATATAATATAACAGAATCCCAAATGTAATAACATTAAAGGCAGGGGAAAACTTGATAAGATGATAATTCCTTAAAACTAAATTCTCAGCGTTTTTGCTTTGCTATTCGGAGCATTAGAGCCGACCCGAACGGAGTCGTGTTAGTTCGCCATCCCTTTGATCAGCTCAGGAAAGTGAATTTTCTGTCGTTCAAAACAACTTATGGAGGATTATTAATTTAGCGTCAGCTGCTAATGAACTGTCCTGCGTGATCACTCAGACGCCTTGCATGGATGGGAAATGTACCGCAGACAAATCCCAGAGGATGAAGGACCTTGTTGCAGAACAAGAAGGCCCCTGAGCTGTTTCAGAACTAGATTATCTGAATAAAATTTACACAGAAGTGGGGTTTAATCTCAATCTTAATGAGCGAAAAAGTTGTTTCTTTCCTCAAGATTTTGAGTTTTATAGGACAATTAATAAGTTTTGATTCTCCTTCAGACAAAAAAGAGCTATAAACATGCAGGAAATTACACAAAAAACTCGTGAGATTATCATATGTGTATATATGTTTGACTCTTGGTAATGATTTATAAAATGCATTGAAATAAATGTTTAGTTTTTTTTATTGCAGTAGCATAATCTCATATTACCACATCAAAAAATGTGAAAAAATTCCAACTTTGATTTTATTTATTTAATAAGTGCAGAAAAATTTTATATTCAGTTCTAAATATTTCTAGTAACGCCACAGTTAAAGACCCCTCTGGTGTCAGAACGTGTTCATCCCTCTTCAGTCAATATTACACGCATTATATTTTCTGTAACATTTTGAAATGTTAGATTATTCTGAGATGAATTAGCTGTGAAGACTGAGGTTACCATGGAAGAATATTAATTTTCTGTCTTTTTGACCATTTCTTTGCTAATTCAGCTTCATGTCTGTGATCATCACAATGTCAAAAGACCCACTGACAAACCGTTTCTGACAGAGGGCATTAGGTTTTTGTAAAACATGTGCATGAAATATAAAGAGGCCCACAGCATCATTGGTCCTCCACCATGCTTTCCAGTTCCTGTTAGTCTCCACATCAACCTGATTTGTTTGATCGGCACACATTTTTTGAAGAGTTTAGCAATCACCATCACGTCACTTTATAAACAGCTAATTTGCCTCTAGATAGAGTCAACTGGTTGTTATGGTGACGCCCAGGATGTTGTTCTTTGCTGCAGTGAGCTTTTACCTCCAGCTCCATTTCTCTTGTAACTTTTTTGACTCATCCCTTCTTCTTTATTTGATTCCAGTTTGTTGCATCTCAATGTTGCTCTTTTGGACTGGAGTCAGGCGCCTCTGGTTTGCCTTTTTTTTTTTCCATTTTCCTGTCTGAATCTCCTTGAAGTTTGTTAATGTTAATAATTTTCCTAACTGTAGATGTTGGCAAGTTGAGGTGATGAGCTATTTTCCTGTCATTTCCTGACTTCTGAAGATGTTTCCTCGCCTTTTCCACGTTAAATGATGGAGAAACACAAATCAACTCTCAGATCTGTTTATAAAAATAAAACAATAACTACATTGTTCATTAAAAATGCTTTGCGAATGGAATGAGGTGACCATGGTTAATTTGTAGCTTTTGGAAGAAGTGGGAGAATAATGCCAGGAAATGTGTATCTAATTTAAAGTGAATGATGAAATATGTAAAGTTTGAAAATGTTACTTTACTTTTATTCTTATTTCAGCAAAATTCCTAATTTTTCGGTTAAACATTGCTACATGTTAATGTTTCCTCTGTTTCTTCTGATTATTTTCCTCCTTGTTAACAAAGAGATGGAAACAACATGAAACATTTTTTGATGTTTTGCTCTGTCGATTTTCTTTTTTGAATTAATTTAAAGTTGAGTCTATTGTAGGTAAAGAGTTTTGATTGTGTCCTTGTTTCCACCAAGTGGGAACACAATAAAAAATTTAAAATTACACTTCTAATTTTAGTTGTGGTACTAGTGATTCTGTAAAAGGAAAAACAACTACGTGATTTTTTTTCTTCACTAAATAACATCTCTCAAAGTCAAATTTTGAGTTTTGTACTTAGATTATATCTATAATTTTTTAAATTCTGCTTTTGCATTAAAGGATTTGTTTTTTTGTTGTTGTTTTTTTACAGTGTACCAAAATGAGTGGAGGACACTTAGCATCACTGTCCTGTGATTTTTGTAATAAGATGTAAAGCAGCAAATCTTTTTAAAGATTGTAAGACATCTTTAGAGTAAACAAGTAAAAAAACACTAACCCCTTAAAGCAGGGGTGGGCACTCCTGGTCCTCGAGGGCCGGTGTCCTGCAACTCTTAGATGTCTCCCTGGTCCAACACACCTGAATCCAACAGCTGAATCTCCTCCTAAATGCAGTCAAGTTCTCCAGAGTCCTGTTAACGACCTCATTATTTGACTCAGGTGTGTTGAAGTAGAGATGCATCTAAAAGTTGCAGGACACCGGCCCTCGAGGACCAGGAGTGCCCACCCCTGCCTTAAAGGAAGTTGTTGAGTCCACCAGGTGGTGCTGTAACCCTCATGATCTAAATCCCCCTCCAATTAAAAGTCTCCAACAATTAATCCTGATGGCTGTGAAGTTACTTTGCTTGTTCAGTTTTTTTCTAAGAGCATTTCTTTCGATTGATTTGTTGCCGGATTTTTTTGCAGGATCTCAGACGAGCGGCACAAGAAGCTGCCATTTTTCCTCTTCGGGGACTTTAACTTCAGGTTGGACGCCAGGCCATTATTTGAGGTTAGTGTCCTTTTTGTGATACATGCGTGTTTTAACGGCAACAGCAAACGCTGCCAACTCCATGTTGATGTAGAGCATTTGCATGTATTAAAGGGCAAGTGCAATATAGTAAAAGTGGTTTTAGTTGTGCTCGGTCAGCTCAGAGTTATGAGTCATTAAACACCTCACTGTTGCTGCCCCATCTGTGTTTGCCAACTCAGTCTCCAAGTGTATTGTTATGTTATGGTGCCATTTACTCCTCCTCGTCTCTCTTCTCCTCTCGTTGCAAATGAGGCCACTGAGAACTGAAGCAGTGCAGTTAGTCTGCATTGTCCATGAGTAGATGGCGGGGGGTGGGACAGGTCATAAAAGCCCACTGCAGACAGCAATATGTCCAATGATAACAGAGTGGGAGAGACACTCTTTTCCACCACAATGGTCCTGGAATCAACAGGACTGGTGAAGGTGTGGACTTCAACTAGAATCCCCATTCAGAGGAGCGAGAAGCTCCCTAAATGGAGGAATCAAATGCTTAAAATGACTTAGGAAACACTTCACTCTGAGGCACAGAAGAGGAAGCTGTCTGTAGTTTGTCATCTGCCCACTAGGGCAGTGGTTCCCAAAGATTTTCTGGGCCCCCCATATGGATTACAATAAAATCCCCCCCCCCCAAAAAGAAAAATAATCAACTGGGCACACACATTGTTCAACCAAACATAAACCTATACACATATTTTGTTTTCAAACTCCTCTGAAGTTTATTTCACACTTCAGGTTGCAACAAAACAAACTACAAACCATCTTTACAGTGAAACACTTTTGTGTAACTGTTTTTTTTTTTCCATTCATCCATACCGCTTCCCGCACCCCCCATGCAATGGCACTGCACCCCCGCTAGGGGGCGCGCCCCACACTTTGGGAACCACTGCACTAGGGGATGAGCGACTGAGCCGAGGCGTTCCTCGTTCACATGTTTTCCACTCCATCCGGGGGCATTGATTCATCGCCTCGGAGTTAGTGCAGAATATTGGATTTTGGGATTGTAATCGGATTACATGGACCTGTTGGTCATATGAACATGTGTTGCTTTGGAGATAATAAATGCAAGAACGCTCTCTGCTCCCGCAGATGGGAAAAACACTGAGGCTATTCAGTATTAGGAGTCTGCAGTTACATGTCACCCGGCACACATTTAGGTTGCCACATTGACATTATTACACTGATATCTTATCAGGGCTCACTAGGATAAAAGATGCCGGGTTCACAACTTTAAAATCTACAAAAACAGCTATTTTTATGGTTTTTGGATGGAGGTGCAGAATTAAAATCTGTTCTATGGAGAATCTCAATTCGTAGTCCTGGCAATTCTGAATCAATTTTGGTCTGCTTAATTGTTTGTAAAATTATATTTTGAATAATATTTTTTTATTTTACAAAAACCTGGCAGGTAAACTAATTTAGTTCTGGTAACTTAAGCTACAGGATTTTATGCACAAACAGATTTTTGTCATGTAATTCAAACAAAAATATTTAGACTATTTGAATAAGAAAAATTTGTTTCTGAATTAAAAATAATTTCTGAATCAAATCATGACCTTAAAAGTTGGAGTCAAATTCAATCACTAGACACTGAAATATTTGTATGTCTAGTTCTGGATGAAATAAGCTGAAAAGAAAGCATTGTTTTATCCTGCAATCTTTCCTTCTCATTTTTTAAAACTTCCATTACAAATTTAATTACGCATTTTGCAACTCTGTACTCTTAAGATTAGGATTTATTTACCTTTGGTTAAAACAAATTCCTGGAAAAGTTGAAATTAAATATTTATGACATCTCTATGAGTAAATGAATTAAGTAAAAGGAAACACACAAAAAACAAAAGTAAAACATGATATTCTAGCTAACTACTCTATTTTCCTTTTTTTAAAGGCTAAATGGGCATTTTAACAGGCTAAAAGGCTTAAGCAACAGGAAAATCAGCTTCCGTTTGAGCTTAGATGGTAGAGCCTGGAATGTTTTTGGTTCCTTACTTTGAAATGGGAAGCAACGAATGGGAATAAAATTTACAGAACTGTGTGAGAATTGCATACTAAACTAAGAGAGGTAGGTATAAGTCAGTCTCATAATCAGTCAGACATCCATTTGACCAGGGGTTACACTGGTCCTCGAGGGCCGGTGTCCTGCAACTCTTAGACGTCTCCCTGATCAAACACACTTGAATCCAACAGCTGAATCACCTCCTAAGTGCAGTCAAGTTCTCCAGAGTCCTGCTAATGACCTCATTATTTGAATCAGGTGTGTTGAAGTAGAGATACATCTAAAAGTTGCATGAGACCGGCCCTCGAGGCCTGGAGTTGCCCACCCCTGCATTTGACTGATTATGAGACGTCATAAACAAAAACTCAAGACACAAACCAATTGCAAAATGTTGATTAGACTTGTTTGGTCAAAACTTTTGCAACTCACCTAACCAGACAGATCACAGCAACTCTCAGCAGATTGAGCTTCCAGTTTAGGAGTCATCACAAGGTGCTGATCAACCAGTCAGAAGAAGCCTTGGGAAACATGTTCCTCAGGGCTCCTAATTAGGTCGTGTGTAAACAACAAAAAAGGTGTAACATCATGAAAGTGGAAAGATATCATGTCTTCTTCATTTTTCTAATGATGATTCTGGGTAGTAAGTGAATATTGTGTCATCAAAGTTGATTTCTTGGAAGAAAAAAAAATTGAGGAAGTAAGAAGTTTAGTAAGTTTGATGAAGACCAACCTGTGATGGCTTCATGGCTGGGTCAGAAAAACTCCAAAACTTCCTTTCCTGTGGATTGTTCACAGTGGGCAGTATCTATAAATAGCAGTCCAAGGGAGGAATAACACCCAACTGATGATTAATTACAATCAACACAAGCTTAAAAAAGGTCATTAAACAAGTCAGAATGTGATTTTTTTAACTAGGCAATATATAAATCCTTAAATATTGAACTATTGTATACAGTTTGGTATTGTCTAGCTCATCCTTTTACAGAAATATTTCATTTTTAAAAAAGTCAAAACAAAAGAACTGTAACTAGGAAACACTGAGAACAAGGTTTGAGGTAAAGTTCCTTTGGACAGTCAGTTTTCCACTCTGGCAGTGGATTGGAGGACAACAGCTGATGATGTCATCCGTTCAGAAGCCTCATAAACCCACACTGGGATCGGCCCATCTGATCCGAGCTGCAAGAGGCCAAGAGAGCTGTGATGTCACTGATAAACAAATGGGCTGGAACCTCTCCGCAGGATGTAACTCACAGCTCGGAGGCCGTTCTAAGCCCTTTAATGACAATTAATGTCAACAGGACAATTAGTGCACATCCACTGAAGTGCTTAGCTGTAGATGGGCTGCTGGTGGATCGATCCGCCATACTTATCTGCAGATTGATTCAGACACGGGGAGGTTGGCCTCTCTTTCTCGGTGTCGGGCAGTCCTTTTTTATTGCTTTATTGTCTTTGTATCTCAGTCTGGAATCATTAAAAGGCAGTAAAATATAGCTGCATCTTACTCAGTTGAAAAATAATCAAAAAGTAAATGTATTTCAGTAAATCAATTCAAGAAGTGAAATTCACATAGACTGAATATATACAGAGTAACATAATTACAGTATTTGTATCTTATAACTGTTGATGATTGATGTTTTAAGGTAATAAAACCACAAATTCTTTTACAGAAAATTAACAATGTTAAATAAAAGTAATGTATGTATAAATATTTAGCCAGTGTTTATTTTGTATGAATTACTGCATCAATGCAGCAAGTACCAGGTACATTTGTTACATTTTCATTTGGTGCAGTTCGCTTTCACACTGCTCGGGATCGAACCAACCAAACTCTTTGAAAACCAATTCCTCACCTCGCCTGTAGTGGCGCTGAACCAAGAACCACAAAAGGAAACAACATAAAGACCTCTGAAGAAGACACTGAACACAACCTCCTTCTTTACAAAATGCAAACAAAAATGGAGTGCTTTGAAATTTTAGCTGTTGTAAGATTTCTTTTTTGTCTTTGTTAAAATAAACTACAAGCCATTTTTCCTGGTAGCACTAGAGTCTCGCGTTTGTTTTGGTTCCATTTACCCAGGATGCCTTGCAAATAGTCCACTTTCTGCTTTTGGAGCGGTCTCCGGTCCGCTTGGTGTTCACATATACATTCGAACCTCGCCAGAGTTTACGTCGATCTGATAACGAGGGTTTTATGCAGATCAGAATCCGCTTTTATGGTCTGCGTCAAATTTTGATTACATGTCTCCACAAACGAACCAGACATAAAATGCACCATAAAATGTCTTGGTAGTCTGTTGTGTTGACTGTGGGCAGTGATGTGTTTGTGTACCTTTTTTGTACAATTTTTTCCCTCCACTCAACGTTTCAGTGATGTGCTTGGATACAAGACTTTAACAGCCCACTTCTTTATCAATTACATTTTGTGGTTCTTCCTTCTTGTGAAGGGTTTCGGTGTCAAGTGCACAGTTTTTCTCATGATTGTGTTGGACATAGTTCTTTAATTAAAAAAAAAAGTTTTTATTCAAAATTGCAGGTTTTTGAGAAGCTGAATGTTTTATTTGCATGAATAAAACACAGTCACCACAATTAACAGGGCTAACCAACTATAGTATATAATTGCGTGCAATCAATGTAGTTATGATTTTTAGGTAAATCATAACTACATATTTTAGTGATATTGAGATGTACCTACAGGAGCAAAATTGAAAAGCCAGGATGATTATACTTTTTCTATTCTCCTCTAACTTTGGTTTATTGTGGATGGCTCCACTTTGCACAACCATTATCCAGTCCCCATCTCTCCTGCATTAAGAGACGACTGACGGCTCAGGGAAATGTTTGGGTCTATCACTGAAAAGGAGCTGGATGTGAAAGGCTGCGGGGTTGTTATTGTCAGGAGACAAATTCCAGGTGGCAAATTCCCGACATGCTTGTGCGCCGGGATCAGTAACCACAGACCTGCAGCCGCTGCCCCCCTCCCGTCCAGCCCAGGCAACCCCATTAATTGTGTCCGACAGCGGGAATTGGTTTCAATTGACCCCCATTCAGCAGGCCTTTGACTGGCAGACAAAAGACACAGCCACGTGGAGACTAATGCTGGGGTTGAGCAGCCTGGAGGTGGTCCAGGCCCCACCGGCCTCCTCTTTCCTCTCCCATGGGTCTTATCATGCATCGGCTTGATCACGCTCTGCACCGCTGCTGATTAAAACAAGAAATCACAAAGGATATCTTTTGAACATATAGTGTGAATCTGGGATGCTCTGCAGAGCACCTACTCATGTGCTTTAAAGTCTTATTAAATTGTCCTATTTGAGCCAAAATTAAGCCAGTCATTGTTGCTGGAGTAAAGACGTAAGCAAAAAGAAGTCAGATGTTTCTGATACTGGTTTTATTTATTGTAGTTCTTTTATGAGCCATTGCTTATTATAGATGTTTGCACAAATGAAGACAAACACAAAGGATGTGGGTTCTGAGATGTACTTAACCCTCCATTTAAGACTCTTTAAAAAAAAATCAGTTCTAAAGCTGCGAGTTTCACTAGTTTGTTTTTTTTAGCTTAATTTGCTCAGAAGTCACAGTTTTCATTTCTTTTATAGCTCATTTTCTCCACAGAAAGGAGTTATTTTGCCCTTTTATCAAAGAAAATCCAATATTGGAAATCTGCTTTAGCTTTATTTGTCCATCCATCCATCCATCCATTTTCTGTTCACCCTTGTCCCTAATGGGGTCGGGAGGGTTGCTGGTGCCCATCCCCAGCTACGTTCCAGGCGAGAGGCGGGGTACACCCTGGACAGGTCGCCAGTCTGTCGCAGGCTTTATTTGTCTGTTGGATCAATTTTAGAGCCATTTACTCTGTCCTGTAAACTCCACATCACAATGTTAATGCATCTCTCTTTACTAAGCAGTATTCATTTAAAAATAAATCTAGTGACTACTTTTCCTGAATTGGTTGCATTTTTAGTCATTAAGATTGGGATTACAATGTGCAGCAATAACATAACACTTTTGTGCTTGTCTTCAAGTCTTATTTTGAGTCTTAAAAGTTAAAAGTTCATGAAATAACAGAAAAAGACTTAATAAGCATGGTTTGTGAGGAAGGTGTTTTTTTTAGAAAAGGGCAATGGCTGCAATTTCAGTTCAGTTCAGTTTATTTATATAGCCCCAATTCACAACAAATGTCATCATCACACATTCCTATTGATCCTAATTATCAAATAGTGCATTATGCTCAGTTAATTATTCAAATTGGCTTAAAAAGTTTCTACCCAGTGAAACCCAGTAGATTAATTGTTAGCATTCACTGCTCTGGGATTTCAATCAATCAGAAAATCAATTAACAGTAAAAAAATAACAGCACATAATGCAAACTCAAGAGTAGTAGAAGAAGAAAGTTAGAAAAAGAACAACTTTGGTTTTATGACTGTCATCTGAATTAAATCCACGTCTTCTGAAACAGCTTCCTTTAAACAAATGAGACTGAAGTAGAGATTTTTGGCCCTAATATTCAGCAACATGTTTGTGGGCAATTCAACTCAGCAAGTCAGCACAAACGCCTATTATCAAATGTGAAGCATGGAAGTGAACTGCAAAAAATACATAATCTTGCCAAGTATTTTTGGTATACTTTCTTGTGCAAATATCTTGGTACACTTGCAATAAAACTAAACTAACTTAAATGTTACTGTTCTGCAGTATGCAGGAGATTATTTTAAGTCAATAATTTCTTCATCTTGAAGAAAAAGTTCTAGTTCCACTGGCACATTAACTCATGAGAAATTTTTCCCATGTTATAGGTGAAATAATCCGCCTGTGGATCTTTTTTAAATCAATTTTGAGGAATTACAGACGTAAAAAAAGTTCCTGTATCTTGCTGAAAAGTTACTTGTAAGTTATTTCAAGTGTACCAAGATATTTACACTAGAAATTAGACCAAAATACTTGTGTGTTTTTGCAGAGTGGAGGGTTCATGATTCGGGTTTGCTCTGCAGCCTTGCAGTCACTGACATGAACATGCAGTTCTCTGTATTCCCAAGTTTTAAATGCTGTTGTGGGACCTTAAGAGCGCTGTGGAGCAACAGCTGCAAACCTAAATGAAATGCAAATTTAAATCACAAGTTGCTTTCGTAGTTCGGACTCTCAACCAGTAAAACAGATCTTATAACTGTTGTTGACACATTTATACACAAATACACATTTTGTTCTTGGCTTTCTATGCTTCAGGCAAGAAATTACAGCAGTATGTGTTTCAGGGAGAGTGTTGGTATGTGCATGTACCCCCCCTCCCTCGATGTGGCCATGAATCAGCCGCGTCGATGACAGACTCGGGGCCCTGTGCCCAAATTCCCAGTATATTTAAAATCCCTCCTAATTAAACTTAATAGAATGTAAATTTAATATCTGCAGAGATTGTGTGCTGCTGGCCGGCTTGCTCCAATATAAGGATTGATAGAGGCCAGCGGGAGGGGTTAATTGCCGACTTGATCTACTGTCGCCCGGACATGGTGCGGGGCTGTTTTAATTGAGGCTGATCTGTTGGGCAGATTTCATTAGGCTCAGCTGGCCTCTCACTTACTGGATTAGCATCCCCCTGTCGGCATCAGCAGGAAGTGCAGGTGGAGGCCGGAGCAGGGGGAGGGGCTGGACCGGGCATCAATCTCCTTTCCTTTGTCCTGTGTCCTTTCTCTCGCTTGAGCAGCATGAAATTAAAGGTGGGGCCCTCAACTATCCCTGCTGAAAATGAATGCTGTAAGATGCCTTGTAATGACAGACCACGGTGATAGATCATTCATTTTCTCACCGCAGAGCACACACACACACACGCACACACGACAATGTCAGGACGGATAAAAGCAAGCCGTTTTAGTGTAAGGATTAGATACGGGTTAGCATGAATGTCATGTTTCAGCTTAACTCGGTCATGCATTGCTTTTAACTGTTTAAAAGCAGATTCAGTCTACGTAGCAGTAATGTACAACAAATGTAATCTCAAGGGCCTTTAATAGGAAAACAGATCCAGTTAATTGACAGAAATATAAAATCAAATCAATCTATTCATCAAGACAGATTCCTGTTTGACGAATAGGAATCTACTGTAATCTACGAATACTTGAGACCGACTCTAAAATAGCCTAAAACTGCCAATTTAATAAATCACTTGTGCCTTAGTATGCATTAATACACACAGTGGAAACCATCTTAGCTGTACTGCAAAACTAATTTCTTCAGTCTTCCTTACTTCCACTCCACAGCCAATCAGCACCAAGGAAAATGAATGGCGCTCCTGGATTGGCTGTTTTTTACGTATTATTGCAACAAAGTATTTCAGCTTCCCTAGCTGCTTTTGCTTTGAAATATTCTATATATATATGAAGAAATCTGCAAAGACTGAACTGAGAAATGTCAGTTTCAATTTATTCTTAGTGATTATACAGAGCAGTAAAATGCAGTTTAAGGTGATATCTGGTAAAATGTGATTCATTTAAGGAAGTCCAGCTAGTTGCATTGAGTTATTGACTTTGCAGCAATCTCTCCTCCAGAGCAAGCATGTGGCGACAGGGGAAAAAAGCCAGAGCTCAGTAAAAGCAGCCTTCTGCCTCAACCAGCTGAGAGTTTAACACAAACTGATGTTTTCAAGCCACTTCTTCTTCTGGCTATGAGTCTTTTCTGCTTACAGTGAATAAAAACGCAACGTTTAAGATTAAAAGTTTATATCAGACCAATTAAAAAAGAATTGACAGAAATGCTTATGTGAATTAAAAAATATGTTTGGTATCTGTTTCAAGGTTATTTTCATCTGACAAACAAGTCTCATCAGAAACCATATTTTAGTTTACTGAGATGTTCCTGTAGGAGCTACTTCAGTGGTTTTGTCCACCAAATTGATTAAACATTTAAAAATGTTGTTTTGAGGATATATTTTATGTTTCAAGTATCTAATCATTAAAGTTGACACCACTGGCAATGCCATACCTGAAATTTTCACCATATCTGGGAGCATTTTGGTATTAAGAGTTCTTGATCAGCTGTAAATGTTTCCTCTGTAAAAACAAACCTCTTATTTAATTATATCTTTATTCAAATGTATTTTTTTTGCTGGTTAGTTCAGTTGTGTGAGTTACAATTTGTTTATTTTTTTATTTATTTTATAATGCTGAAGTGCAGTAGATGACATAAAGAAGTGCAGTAGGGTAAAGAAAGTAAAATACGGTGTGAAAATGTGAAAAAGTATTGTTTAACGTGGTTAAAAAATTCTAAAGATAATTGGGAAAACAAGGCTGAGTGAGGTTATCATAATTCATGGATGAAGGGGTTAAAATAAATGATGGGGGAAAATGTTACCCCATGCTTGTTACCTTCAGCCCCAAGCCGAAACCACCAGCACTTCATCAGTTCGTCTACGGCCGCTGTCCTGGCTGCTGAACCTAAACTTGCTAAATAAATTTGTAAATGCAAAACAATCCCTCCCCCCTCTTATTCTGGCCGACCGCGGCTCGCATGTGTGTGCGCTGCCGGATCTGGCCGGCTATAAATCAAAAGGCAGTCGGTGTAATTAAGTGTACACTACATTAGTCAGGCTAATTAATTTTGGGGGCCATCCATCCATTAGCCATCGGGCCAGCACTGATTGGGTCTCTGTACTCTGGAACCCCTGACACCGGGGACTCTCCGTAGCTGCTCCCAGATACACTCGCACAGATGTATATAAAGGAATAAATATGCCAACTTCGTTGTGATTTAGCTAAAAAGGGAAGCACATTTCAATAAATGGGACAGTTTTATGTATAAACACTTACTGGAGAACGCCTAGCAGGGCTGTATTTGAGTATTTCATTGCTCGGCCAAACTGTATTGACAAATCCTTTGCGTATAATGCCTGACCTACTAAATCAATATAGTTTGCTGTGAAACCCAACCCTCCTAACATCGTCTTAATTGTGCTGGAGCATTACACCTCATCTGTTTGCGGCAAGTCGAAGCAGAATTATTAGCCTTTATCCATGCCTATTTATTAGCCTCCCAGGTGATGCCTGTGATGATATTTCCTCACAATACAATACAGACATTTTATCTGGCAAGAGGAGTCCAATCTATCACAATAAGGGCCTATTATCCCACTGATAACCCATCTGGATATAGAAGGAGACTATTCTCTCTAGACAACAGCCCCTGTTCTCTCTCTCTCTCTTCTCTCTGTTTGCTTACTCTGCTAATGAATACAGCTCTGGAGACACAGAGGAAAGAGAGTTCAGCAATGAGGGCGTAACTTGAGCGATGCGGCTTTGATGGAAGCGCTGTCCATATAATTAAAACGCTGGCAAATGAAGAACAAGCAGTGGCTTCTGTTGGCTCTGCTCATTAACAACAGGCCATTTGAGCCCGGCGCCAGTCATGCTATTGCCATTGTGTGCCTGGAAGGGAGGGGGGCAACTGTGACTGGCAGCTTGGAACACCGTGCCAACGGTGGGACAGCGTGACAAACCAAGCCAAGGATGAGCGCAGAGCCTGGCACCAGCGGGGTGAGGCAACGTTGGCCTCACGGGTTGGTCCCAGTCAGGGACGTAACCCGAGTTACCCCTCAGTCCTTCACGGCTGCTGCAGACCCCAGCTAGGTTTGTTTTTACTAGTCCTAGTAAACAAAACTGAAGTTATTGTCTTTGGGCCTGAAGAGGAACAATCCAGAGTCAGCACAACAAACTACTGATCAGGCCTGAAAGTCATTCAGAGTCATATAAAGACAGCTACAAAGTCGGCCATCTTTCACCTGAAGAACATTTCCAGGATTACAGGACTAATTTTCCTGCGAGGTCTAGAGAAACTCATCCATGCATATATATTTGGCTGCATTGATTATTGCAAAAGTGTCTTAACAAGTCAACCAGATAGCTGCAGCTGATCCTGAACGCTGCTGCTGGCGTTCTGACCAAAACCAGGAAGATAGAGCACATCGCCCAGTTCTAAAGTTTTTACAAGGATTACATATGTATTGCTTACTACATTAGTATTGTAACTAATGTATTGTTTAGTTACAATACATTTGATCGAAAAGTATAAATTCATATATTATATGTATATGAAATCTTGCTTTTGTAGCTTCTAAAGTGTTGCTAATTATGTCATAGTTTCCATTCATTTAAAACAATGGTGGAAAACAACAGTTTATCAGTGTTGCAAAAAAGTTCTTAAAACATTTGTGGGTTTTTTTGTGTTCTGCTGTCTGTAAAGTTAAATAAATGTGTTTTTGTGCCAACACTAATATCTCAAATCTAATCACATAAAAATAAATATCGGATCAAATTTGAAATAATCTTGTTTCTCTTTATCTTCTCAGTCATTTTTTTCTCAACAAAGCAGGTTCTGTATTAATCATCATATTTGTGTTTCTTTTGGTTTTTAATATTCAGTTTGACTCGATCTTTGAAGTGAATGGGAAGGGCCAGCGTCAGCTAACAGTGACGCTCTTATTTACTGCAGATGAAATGTGGCATAAACTGTGAAGGATAGGGATGCCTTTGTGCCTGGTACATAGTGTCCGACTTGTATGATGTCAGTCTATTTTTGACTAATGCAGTCCTCAGCCTTTGTAGAGCAGAGCACGGTAATTGTTCTGTTTTGAAGGATGGAGTGGCTGCTCGGATAACACACGTTGTCCCCAGGGAGACGGGGGGGTTCGTGCACAAACATTCACTGCATGCATCATTAATTCTGGCATTTTAATCATCCAATCATTGTGATAATGTACAGCCAAAGTATCAAGTTTCTACTGTCTTTCACAAGAATTTAAGCTCGTTGAAAGTTTTTACATTTCGTTGCAACCACAACCTTGAAAGAACAACACAAATTACATTCAACTGTGAATTAGAAAGTAGACGAATCAGGGCATTAAATTTCCTTTACAAATAAAAATATCAAAAATGTGTCAAGCATTTATATTTACCCCACTTTTTACTCCTTTACCTCCTGTATCTTGAAGCAATTGCAAGCAACGCAAGAATCTGGTCTGTAGAAAACCATCTTAGCACATCAGCCTGGAGATATTTTCCTCATGGTGAAGCACAGTGTTGGTAGTATTATGCTGTGGAGTTCGTGAAAGTTGATAAGAAGATGGTCCATCATTTGAAATCCTAATAAGTTACATTAAAGTTTGTAGTTGCAGTGTGACGAAATATGAAAAAGTTTAAAGATTGTAATTACTTTTGAGAAGCAGCGTATCAGGACGTTTAAACGATGCAGAATCACAGATCTTGATGCTCAATTTTTTAAAATTTATTTATGTATTTATGTATCTTTTTTGTTTGATTGTTCATACCACTAATTCACTTCAACCACAGTCAGACTTCTACGTGAATGGTTCACAATCCCAAAACGACCAGCAGGAGAAGAACGTTGATGTCACACAGCAGCGCTCGGTTTCCGAAAGTAATAGCGGATGGAATCGTTCGTGGATCGATTTTAAAGTTATTTAGCAATCGGAGACAACAATATTGTCACAAAATCATAATAAGATGAAGGAAACTAATAAAAAGAAAGCACTATTAATATAAATTGCATTTTGACTGCAACTTTTGAAGAGAAGTCTGTTTTGATGTGTCGTCAGAGCCGAGAGTGGTGGGATTGTGATGTGATGCTCTTCACTGACAGACATCTTTCATAAGTTCATAATTACAATTTTCAACCTTTGTTTACGTGCAGAATTACAATGTCTGGCTTTTCTTGGTGCAGAAATATGACTCGCGTCAATGACGTAAAAGTCGGATGAAGTGTGACACGGTCATTCAGACTGCAGACAATTTGAAAACTGTTTAACTACAAATCCAACTTAGTTCCATAAATGGAAGTAGCACAGATCAGATTTTTTTGTTGGGAATAGATCAGACATGGGTTGTTCGGACTGTTGAGAAAAGCTGGATATGGGTCTCATAGCTTTAATGTTCTTATTTATGAGTGAATTTTTATTCTGTTTTGACTTTTTTGTTTTCTGTTGCTTTAAATCATTTCTAAGTTCAGGATCAGATAAGAAAAGTTACAGATTCTGTTAAAGGAAGTTAAATTTAAACATGAGTCCAAACAGTCAGCAGCAGAGTGATGTTCCTCCAGAATGGCTCATTGTAGCGCCGCTGTAAACCCGCTGTTGGCAATGCTGCCTTTTAAACTCCTCTGCCCACTGACATTAACAGTCGCCAGGCCCAATTTCACACTCGCGCGCAAATATCCCATCATATTTAAGAGGGCCTATTAAGGGCCGCATTGAGAATTCATGGGTCTCATGGTGTGATTTATCTGCGCCGACCACGCCGCCAGGCCCTTTCAGAAGGAGTGGCTGCGGGTTTTGTCTTAGAGGAGGCCTAAACAATGCCGAATGGGTTCATTTCTCCGAGAAGGGCCTCCTCCTGTGGCGGGTGGGGGGGTGGCCAGTGAGAGCTGGGGCCGGCCCAACATCTGTTTGTGTCCAGAGCCAGGCGGGTCCGGAGCACAGAGCGCCCCGGCGGCCCCCTTCTCCTCTCCACGGGGGTCTTTGTTCCCGATTTCATGCTATCACAGCGGCAGCATGTTTTCCTGCGCAGAGCTGTCAGGGGCATAAAGGGCCCTGAGTGGGGTCACATCAAGAGGGATGGGCATGAAAAATTGGTAAAATGTATCACAAAGCCCACCCACTAGATGGTCGCCTAGCATCCCCCAACACTCTCCTGGGCTGAATTACACCTCTCTCTCTCACCCTGGTGGACAAACATTATTTGGATGAAATGGTGTAAACAAATTAAAGGCTGCTACTCAGAGTGAATCGATGTTCTCTGTGTGGAAGGAGGGTTTTTGAGTTTCCCCTCCCCGAAAATGAAGCCTTTCATCTCTCCTGTACATTCTCAATAAAGAAAAAATAATTACAAGAAAATCTTTTAATAACAATAATATGATCCTGTTACATAATAAATCCTCCTCTTTGATATTTGTACTGCACCAACAAAGGTTTGTCTTTTCAAGGCAAAAAGAAATAAATGTATTGAATGCCAGCATAATAAACTCAGCATACTCCCATGCTTATTGGACCATCGCTAATCACAGATTGGCTCTTCGATGTTCTGTAATTGACTCAGCAGCAACAGATTGCCTCGCTGTATGTTTCCTTTAATTGATTAACACTTAGAGGTGCAGCTGAAAAAGTAAATTAAATGAGTGTGCAGTGTTTTCAGGTGCTTAGCATGTGTTTATTTTATCATCAATGACCCTGCTCTTGGCTATATTTAAAAGTATTATATCATCATTTATGCAGCCTCAAGATAATTCAATTCACTTTTATGTCAGAAGTTAAGAAATATGTTTTAAAAAGGCAGTAGAAAGTTGCCAAAAAAGCAAAGTGTGACATTTGGACGATCAAGCTGATGAATAAGTGCATAACTCGATGATCATCCAGGCAGAAAATAGCGCTAGAGGTCTCCAGCTCCAGTTAGGCTTCATAAAGTGAACGCGTTTGTGTTTTTATCCAGTGGGTATAAAGGAGTTTGGTGACCTAGCAAACCGAAACCTTACAAAGTAATTTAAAAGCTCCCAGTACCTCTGAAATTTGATAATTTGATTCCAATTTTTTATTTTTCTTAAGGACAATGATGCATATAATAAAAAATGTGCTGCAGGTGCTTTAGTTCTGACCTTCTGGATTTTATTCAACTCATAAAACAAGTTTATGGTTTTGGTCCAAGCTTTTGTAGTGGGAATTCGTCAGGTTAGTGGATTTTTTAAACAATAAAAAAGTTGGACTTTTTGCTGTATTTGACCTCTTAATTACCAGAGCCAAACTCCATCCTCCCCATTATTTCCATTGGGCTCACCTAGCTTTCTTGCGCAGAAGATTTTTGTAGCAAAATCATCTGTGCACTCACTACAGTGAACCCGTCTGCAAATACCTGAAAACTATGATTACTTAAGATCCCCTATAAAAACACCTATAATTGCTTAGTTTAATTGTTCAAACCCCAAATGTACTTTTGATATGTATCAATACTCACTGTGGAAATTGACTTAGCACTACCTGAAGCTAACATCTAAAGTTTTCCTTAGCTCCACTCCTACTGGTGCACCCAATCAGCACCAAGGAAAATGATTGGTGCTCTGGCTGGTTTGCAAGTATCAGCCAATAGTCTGCCAAGTAGGTATTTTATCTTCCCAAGCTACATTCTCTTTCAAATATTTCAGATATATTTGACAAAAAAATCAGAATAAGTGAACCTGCAAATCCAATGTACATCCTTTTTCTTTACTGCCAATAAGAAAACCACACGTCTTTTTAAAAGATCCCCCCCCCCCCCCCCCCCCCCCCCCCACCCCCCAAGAAAGAAATCTGGTCTATTCAGCTTTCAGTACCTAAACGCAGAAAGCCTTTAAATTATTCATATTTCCTACTTTAGTTTTTCTAACTCTAGATTGGGTGCAGTTTTGTCTGTGTATTTGTTTTCTCAGTTACTGGATAAAAGCTCACCTGTATACCTGAGGTGTTAAAAAGAAAACAAGATTTACCCATTTGGAAACAAATGCAGCAAACATTTAACCATATGGCTGCTGGACAATATAAACCCGTCCAGCCTCATTGAGAGTTTAGGAAAAGCCTGTGTGTTAAACAGTCTAGCAGACATCTGCCGCGGTTGGTTTTCAAAGTGCTGACTTAAAGTGGCACGGGAGGTTTCTCAGATTAAATCTCTCATTAGGTTTTCTTTGTACAGGTGGCAGTAATGTGTCAGGAACCTTGCCTGGGACAATGTCCTCTTCTTGCTTGGGACTAATATGCCTCAGGAGAGCCAACCCTCTTTTTACTGCCACTGTTTTTACACAGAAGAATGGCCACAAAGAAGCATCTGGTGGCCTTTTTTTGCAGAGAAAGCTTTTCCTTGGCCTTTGTGTCTGCTGCTTGTTGGGAGCATATGCTGGAGAACTGGAAGCAGAGATCAGGAGCTTTGGGGAATTTCTCTTCTTCAGGATGTCTTGTTTAAGTTGCTGCGGTTTTGTTTGTTGGAAACTTTACTGAGAATCATTGGAGAAAACTTCCAAATAGTTCTGTCTTAAGAGCTCAGATGGGTGGTGTGTGCTTGTGCGTGTGTAGCCCCCTGAATAAAAGAAGGTCATGGGGGTCAAAGTGATGAATTTTTATAGGCCTGTTCTCTGTGTTTCAGGCCTGTCCCTTTCTCTGCGCGCTGCACTGCTTCTCAAAGACAACCATGCAGGGCAATTTGTCCTGCAGGGCTCTGCAGAATGGGCCAGCAGAGGAGTTAAATGCCAGGGACACACACGCACACACACACATAGAAACCCTTGGTCCTGTTGTCCTGAATGATTTGTGGCCTGTCCGTTATCCATTTCGAAGGGACAAATGCTTTTGGTGGATTTCTGAAGGTAAAGGCAGAATGGCAGCCCTCAGTGCTCGCCTTTTGTTTTTAGAGAAGTTTCCCAGATGTTATAATGCACAAGATAAATAGGGCACATTATCGATGCCGCGCACGCCCTCTTACCTCTCCGAGCTTGGTTTCGGCGAAGGCGTGGTGAGGTGGAAGACCTCCTACGATGCGGACACCGCCATCAGCTCTTAGCATCAATTCTCACATCGTCGAGCAAGTTCATGGGAAGAGGCTAGCATAACTGAGGGTTTACTGGGGTCAGCTGCTGACCAGCAGGTCACACAGAGACTAACTTTGCGGTTGATAATGTGTCCACTCTCACCTCTCCTCCATGCTGAATTCTCTCCGAGCGCCGTATGTGTCAATAATGAATCCGCTGTGCTTGGAGGCATTAAATTAGCTCGCCACAAGCAGAGAGGAGAGAATAACTCTGGCCGGAGTCCAGCCAGATGAGGTGGGAAGGGTCACAGCTGATTTACTGGCCATCCTCTGTAATAGCTTGTAGGAAAGCAGGAGACCAAATTTGTTGTTACCTACTCAAGCTGCACTCTTTCACCCCATTCATGTTGATGATGAAGAACGGTAGCGAGTGGGAAAAAAGTGATCGCAGAGCGAAGCTGGACGAAACCGCCAAACCTTAAATCTTCTGGCAGCGCTGCTTTGCATGTCAGCAGACAAATAATGGTACATTCTGACAATGCCACTGCCCCTGCTGACACAGAGTCGCCCCTGTCCAAATTCTCTGGTAATGAAGAATGAATTGTTAGCTCATTCTCCACTCCCCTCTCTTGCTGCGTACATACTCCACGTCTCATACTTTTTTATGCTAACTGATATTAAGGACACACCTGTAGTTTGGTACCCTTCTTCTACGCTGGACCCTTGGCTATTGAGAAACGATTACTTGTCGGTGGCGTGGACTCTGTTGAAGTTTTAAATGACTGGGTCGCTAACATTTGGTCATGGTGTAGGTAATGCACCAGCTTGATTGTGAAGGAAGCTACACTATGAAGCTTACCGAAAATTGCGTCCATTGTAAACAACCGTCCTCTTGCTCTGAATTTAATTGCTCAATATTTGGAACCATGTCCAACTCAAACTGAATGGCTTTGTTCACTTCTTCTGATGTCTTTGCCAAACTACAACAATAGGCTGACTACAATTCAAAACATGCAGAAACTTTATCATCATTTACAACTACTTCTTCTGTTCGCTGATTGGCCAGGATCAAATCCATTCTGAGAAGTCAAGCTCAATAGGACAAATCCCAGAAGAAAAACTGAAGGGAGATGAGAATCAAATGGAATTGCATTGGAAGACCATGGCTAGGCTAGCAATTCTCTAAAGTAGTCCACACCAAAACAGTGCAAGATTGACTGACAACAATACACTAGAGCTTCACCACCCAATTACTTGTCTTTTAATGGATTTCTTTTGATAGGTCAGCAATGCGATGGAAGCAGTGTAAAACAATCAACACAATGGACAATGACTGTGATTAACATGACCAACATGGACCGAATGGCTTCATTTACTTCCTCAGCTTCCCTTGTCAAACTACAACTATTACAGACTACAATTCTTAAACAACGCAGAAAAACAACATCTGATTGGCCTGTTTGAAATTCACCAAGAGCAAGTACAAATGTGGTTGAGTCAAACACCATCCTAAGATTGAACAAGATTGATCTAAAGTATGACAGCCATAGACACTGGTCCTTGAAGACATCTGGACACCTTTGATCTGGATGAAGAAGACCTTTGGAACAACATTTTTTGAACCGATAAGACCAAAGTAGAAATGTTTGACCATAATGCATAGCACCATCTTTAGAAATGACCAACCACAACACATAAACCCAAACACCCAAGCACAGTGGTGGAGGATTAATGATAGGAGTCATACTCTTTCAAGTGTAGTTTTTTCATCTTTCTCTTAAGTCTAATGAGTTTTTCTTCTTCTAACTGGTGACCTCTGACCCTTTTGTGAGTCCTTTTATGGCATTATATTAGGATTTCCTAAATGTTTCAGCTGGACACAGTGGATGGCGTCCATTGGTCAGCAGTGCCATCCACATAAGGCTTGTTGGAGTGCTGGGGGTCTGGACCTTAGTCTTTGAAGTGAGACAGATTGCTTTTAGCTTGTCTTCTTGGAATAGAGAGCTTCCTCCTTCCACAGTCAGGAGATTATCCACCATCGATAGACAAAGCCAGTGCTGTTCTCAACAGCACCTCCAATCTGTGGCCCTCTACAAACACTCAGTGCTGACCTCTGACCCATAATGCTGAGTCACCCAGCCATCTCCACCCCCACTGCTTGTTAATATTTTTCCATTGCCTGCCTTCTTGTCCCTCCTGCAAGTTAATAAGCAGGCATCAAACAAGGAGTCAATTGCAACCACACAAATTATGTTATTGGTCGTAATGTCATTTAGGCTGATCAGCGTCTACATGTAATACATTTAAGGAGCAGCAGCTTTGAAGGGAGCTGACTGTTCAGAGACTCTGCAGGAGCACCTGGACCTGCCATGCAGCTGGCGGTACCAAGGACACATCAGTGCTCTGGTATGGCTTTAAGTGACAGCATGGGGTTCTTATTTTCCCCATCTCCATGGTTGGAGTTTGCTGGCCAGATCTTATGACAGGAACACCGGGGATGAGTCGAAGCTCCTGGAGGTTTACCCCTTGCTTGAATGAGCCGTTTGGGAGACCATAGGTTAGCAGTGATTAATTGTGTGCAATCACCCGCCTGCGGCTCCACTGATACACTGATTGTTCCATCGTTGAACATATGGATGGATCAATCGTTTTAATGTGAGCTTGCAGGACTATGCAAATGTACAAAGCTGGGTAGCTAAAGGAGAGCCTGCATCAGTATTGATCCACCTAACTTTAATTTGTTAAAATATTTTTCTCATTAGGCTCTTGTGCATGTAAGATCCTCCTTCTCCTGCGTCTGTGTTGTTATTCCTATAGCCCAGCTGGAATCATACATTACCCTGAAGCTGAAATAATTGAATTCAGCCGGATTCCAGAGAGTAATCGTTCTTGGAAAAGACATTTTCCTACAAGAAAAGGAAGCATTAGCTAATTGTTGAACTGTCCTGGCCGAACTCTCCTGGCACAAGCTCGGGGCTCACATAAATACAAAATATATGGAGCTATCTTATTACCGGGACATCCATTATTACTGTTTTTACTCTGCAAATTATGTGCATGATCTATGAGTTTACAGTAGCCTACAAAAGTATGCATACCTCTTAAACCTTATCAAAATTTGTAAGAGTTCAACCATACAACATCATTGTATTTTACTAGAGTTAAAATAGTATTGCACAACTGTGAGGAGGAAGCATGTATTTTCTTTATTTTCTTAAATAAAAATCTGAAACACTGGTCAACAGTGTGCAGTTTTCTGTTCATTCTTCTTTCAAAGTAGCTCAAACTGAGTTAGCTTTGATGGAAAGTGTTTGTTAACAAAAACGTCCATAAAGGTCTGATTAGTGGAGTACATGCCTAAATGTAGTGAACTGCATTCACACCAGATAAGTTACACACAGATGGCCTCTAGTTAGTTATCAGCCGGATAATTAACTAGACTACTAGTTAATTATTATTAACTAGTATTTGCCTTCATTTGACTACTGAAGGCAAATGGTTGCAGGGTATTTTACTTGGGGATATGAATGCAAATTAAGGACCAATCCACATGTTTCACTTCTGATACAATTATCTGAAGTTTAGTGTCGGCTGATTCTGATGATACAGAAAAACAGTGCTGAATTGACTTAAAATGCTTTTTTTTTTTTAAACACAGACACTTATGCATACTTAAGTACACCAATAGCTTCACAAATTTGGACAAACATGTAAAAACAATACAACTTTAATTAGTTCAGTCAGTGCAATTAGGAGTATAACAAACAATCTAAAATGGAAAATAAACTAAAACTGACCAAAACATCAGGTTGACTACCTTGGCCAAACATATAAAAATAAACTGCAACAAACCTTCTTTTGAATACTTAATTAAGAAAGTGCAATTAGGAATTCTAAATGTAATGTAAAATAAATTAATAAAGCATGATGTTGCACATAACACAAAGCATAGATTTAGACTGAATAGAGCTGCCATTATGGATCTATATATATTTGTGGCCAGATTTTCACCAATATCTGATCCGACTCAAATATTAATATTGAATCTTTGTTTCTCTGACACAAATCTAGGCACCTTTCCATGCTTTTTAGTATTTAGAAAAATGCAAATAACCACGCACAATTTTCCTTTCACGACCTTCTGTTGGTATGTCACATAAAATCCCAGTAAAAACAATTAAGTGTGTGGTTGTAAGCTGACAAAATGTGAAAAAGTTCAATGGACCTGAAGGCTTTTGTAAGGTGATGGATGTATACGTTCATTGGCATTTCAAAGCTTTTTTTTTGCCTGTGGAAACAGTGAATTTGATGGGAACTTAAATATTTCTGGGGATTTCTAAAGGGGAAAGGATTCTCATTATGAAAGATTCTTGTCAAATTAACAAGGTGTAGTTAAGAAAGCAAGACAAAAGTGGGTTTTTTTTCTCCAGGCTTTTGCAAAAGGTTATTTTTTTTATGATTTCTATTAACTAAAATGTGTTTGGTGTTGACAGTAAAGCCATCAGTGACAACAAAAAGGACTTTCTGTGATTGTCTTTGCTAAATGTGGCTACAATGACTTTTGACAGGGAAAGCATCTCTTGCCCTTCTCACTAGCTCCTTCTTTGGCCTATTCATTGCACAAAGCTGCTTAAGCACACTTAAGCGCATTAGCATTTGGCTGCCAGGGGACCATATTGACCCAGTATTTGGATGGCCTAAATGAGTGAAAGATGGAGCGATTTGTTGGGGCTTTAGAAATTTCCTTTTGGGAGTGGGGGGGTATGAAGGAAGCATTGGAGCGGTGAAGGGGTGGGGGGTCATCTTCAAGGAGTTGTTCCACTTTCTCTCAGGGCACGGTGTTTGTTCTAATCTGGTGTGCCATTTCTTCGCGGCCGAAGCAGGTCTGATTTGTGACATTTCAGTCTAAAGAGCCTTTTTCTGCCGGCTATATTGGCTTGACCCGATTATCTAATCTGTGCTTTGAATTTCAATCAGGTTCCCCTCAGCCTGTGCTGTGTGCTATGGGAACCTCTGGCTAAGGGATTTCCTTATTCAGCTTTCTTCAAACACAGATGGCCGAATGTTTAACTAATTGTTAAGAGAGTTGACAAAGCCGAATTTAACCCCGCACACAGTCCAGGGCCTCAGTACATAGACCGGATAAAGAGGAGGACAGTAAGGTGGGAGTTTGTGGGACGGTTCTTTAAAGCAGGCATTTGAACGCAACACAGTGTTGAGGATAAATTAACATCTGGTTAACAGTAAAACTTGCTCAATGTGTGCATTTTATTAGGCTTCTATCTTTATATACACTTGTGATCAGCAGTTAGTATAATTAAAGTATAATTAATTCAATCTCTGGATTCTAGGATGAAGGGATGATGAAACATAACATTAATGATTTTAAACTGCTGTTATTAGATATATAATTTTTAATTTATTGTGTATTTGCTAGAAGAATCAAAATTATTCTTAAAAGTTCAACTATTTAGCTTCTGGCTTTTCCAAAGACCTAAACTTGTTTGAGAATTTGTTGATTACAATGAGAAGGAAAAAAATTGTAAATTAACCAGTTCAAACCAGGAAGCGTGTGGTTGACGTGGAACTTGCTAAGCGACTTTACACCAAATTAGTGGAGAAAATCTGCAATAAATCTTAACTTCTGGGCCCAAAGCTTCCAACCAGAACTCTGTGTGTGTGTTTTTGTTTTTCATGTTTTCAGGATCGCTCACTTCCTGTCTTTTTCTCTTCCAGCATCTCTGTTCTACCGGCACCCTGGAGGCCATCACAAACACCAACAATGATGTGGACAAGCTAATATTCAGAGAGACCAATAACGACCGAAAGGTTAGTTCTCTCTCACTTACCTGAGCCGCTCTGTGAAATGTTGATGATCTGTAATGAGGTGTAAAACCTGTTTTATTGGACCGTTCTGTAGTTCTACATTTCTTCTACCTGCCCCGCTTTAGTAAAGGTGAGGTTCTGCCTCACCTCAGCAGTGGATAACGCAGTCCTGCCTGCCTCCGTTGCTCACTGATGTTAATTAAGTCTCTAATTACTGAGTCCTCTTCTCATTATTACTGCCATTAATCAGAGCACATTTAATCTCTTCCCTTTTATTTAGGTTATTCTTGAAGTTGAAAGGAAGAGTTTCAATTACGTCGACCCGAACGTTTTCCAGGCAAACAACGGGACCTCGGTAAGTCCCGACCCTTCATATGCTCAGCTTCCCTCTCATCTTCTAGGAACTTACAGCAATTTAGATTTACCCAACAGCTTCATAGACTCTCCCTTTTTCACTATGATAACGGCAGCTACTGTTTATAAGGATTTAAACTGATTATCTGTGAAATAGAAGATGAAAGAGGCACAGAACAGTGGTTTGAATAGGTTTCAGTGAGGCTAAAATGCGACACATGCATGCGGAATGAATGTGTCACCGACAAACGCCCTGCATACAGTAACTTTGTTAGGACAAAGTTACTGTTAGGACAGTAACTGTTAGGACTTGTCATGGATAAGACAAGCAATCCATGTCTTATTATTTTGGTGTTATTGTTTTAATAACCTTAAGACCAGATCTTTGTTGGCAAATCCAGTTCCAGGGTGCCACCAGCGCTAATCGGAGCCGCCCTAGAACTGGATTTGCCAGCTCTGGATGATAGATTTAGGGTCCGTTCTTGCAGTTCACCTTCATGGACGGTGTTTGAACCCGCATGTCTTTGGAGTAACTTTGTGTGCACACAGGCTGAGTGTTAAGTATGTGCTGCTGAAAGCACCTTTTACATTCCTCTGCTTTTATATGGCTGTATATTACATTAAGTAGTTCAAAGTCGCAGCTTGTTAAATTCCCCAGGAGTTACGTACGCACACACACACACACACACACCTTCACATCAACAGAATGAAGCATGAAGCCAGAGCTTATTAATGCTGTTTGACTCATAATATAAAAAGTTAATATAAGCCCCTGGGCAATAAATCAGCAGTCATTTATGAACCTCTAAAGGTAAAATAGCTAAAAATCACCAGACATAAACTACATAAACAGATCTAAGCACAATCGTGGAGAAACAAAGTGATTAGAAGAGAACATCGCAGGAATGCTGTTTATTATCCAACACATAAATATGTTAAATGAGTTATTTCAAAATTATACACTTTACATTATTAGGATGAATTCCTTCCACCTTAATCATTGTTTTATGGATGAAAACAGAAAGTCCTGGCAGGATTATAAGCAGGCAGTGGATGGCCCCGCATTTGTTTTCCTTATGGTAACTAAAACCTTTCTGTTTTATCACTTTTCACCTCTTTTGTAAAAACCCAGATGCAGTTTTTCTTTCTTTTTTTTACTTTTATTTTTTGCTCCTCTCTGATTAGGATGGATTTTGATGTGAGTTTTCCCTGGAATAAGGTCAGGTCAAGTTTATTTGTACAGAATATTTCAGATACAAAGCAGTTCAAATTGCTTTACATTATAAACCATCATATAAAGCAATAATGAAACAAGCTACATCAAATATATTTATCAATGTTCCAGTTACTATGAATTAAAGACAACTTTAAAAAGGGTTTTTAGTTTGTTTCCGACCAGAAGACCTGAGTAAATTTAAAGGTTAATACAACAACAGCAGGTCTTTAATGTATAAACAAAAGTATGTATGAGTTTCTGTAGATTTTGTTGGAACATTAGTCATTTAATCCTGTAAACATTCGTCAGGTGATAGAAGGCCGACTTTGTAATTGTCTTTATGTGTTTCTGAAAATTCAGGTCAGAGTACTGAACCTAAGGAAAGCTTCAAATTTACCAGTGAGGTTTGGCCATAAGATTTGGATCATGATTGAAAGAATGAATTTCCTGGTACATTCAGGTAAACATAACGTCCTGCATTGGTTGGCCAAACTCAATCTTGCAGGTAAAGTGAGGACTCTATTGTTTGAAGGAGCTAGCACTGCTTCTCCATACTGAGAGCCAGTAAGCTAAAGAGGTTCAGGCATCTTTTCAGGATGCCTCCTGGTGACGAATCTGTGACAGTCAAAAAGATGAGCTCTAACAAATAGATGGTATTAGTTTGATGCTTAGGGCAGTGTAGAAAATTCAGACAATTCCCTGAACTAAAATGGTCAACAGTGAAGTTATTGATGTTTTCTTTGTGTGTTGTTGTGTGGGCGTGGGTGTGTGTGGGGCGGGGGTATTGGCGTGTGTGTGTGTGTGTTCATTTAGAAATCAAGTTTAGGACTGTTGTAGTTTCCAGCATAATAACCACTTGGATCTGCTAACTGACATGTTATTATTGACATTGACAGCTAATAACAGGGTGCTTGTTTCTTCATTACACTGTAGCAACATTTTCACTAAAGGAGGTTGTGCATCATTAGTTCTGTGACATGTAAATCACCAAAAGTGCAATTAAAAAATTTTTTATTGGTATTTTCATGTCATAAATAGATCAATCCATGTTGGATTTTGTGTAAAAGCCTTCACCTTTCTAACATTAAAATGATTTCTAGATACCTGGATGGTAATTTTTCTAACTTTGAACTTGGAAATTTGAACTTTTGAGTAAAAATGCTATATAAGCTGCAGCTGCATCCTAAGCCAATCTAGCCAATCATCCATTAGATGCTGAAAATGTTTATTTTTTCACATCTTTTGTTTGTTTTCAGGATGCAAGAAGCTGAAAAGCTTCAGATTTAGTTGTACTGCTGCTTTAAAATGTCTGACTAGATGGTAGTACTTGTAAACCCTGGTATTCATTGAAGTGGCAGTATTACAGAATATGAGCCGGTCTGTGAAACAGTTGCTGCAGAAAGCTGATGTTCCCCCCTCTGCCTTCAACTTCACCTCCTCCTCCTCCCTTCCTCCCTCTCCACCTCCTCAGCAAGCAAGACAAGATGGATGACATAATGGGGGCATCAGAGATAATCTGATGGTCATGGTCTAGTTAAACACACCGTGTTATGATCCTTATAAAACAAACTACCTTTCCAAAAGGATAAATGTCCCGCCTCCCGCTCCTCCACCGGGGTGGGGTAGAGGACAAAAATCCATTGCATCCTTCATCAACTGCAAGACTTGTACCAGCTTGACAGAAATTTAATTCGAGGCAGCTCTTGAAAATAATTATTGTATTTTGAGAGGAGTAATCATTGGCCGGGACATGATTGAATGTGTCCATGCCTATTGACTTTTGCTATGATTAATAGGTTTGTTTAGTCGATATTCCCATCGAAATTGTATAATTAATTATCCCCGGCGCTGTCACGGCAGGACGATGGAGAGCCCTGATGAGTATTTGGGAAGATTAAATTTTCCAGGCGCTCGCAGCGTCAAGGGGCACCATGGGGCCTTGCTCCGGCGGAGGGATGGGAGGAGCGCAGCGTTAGCTTGTGCGCTTGTGTGTGTCCGCGCACACATCTGCACTCCTGCAAATCAGTTTCCTCCCTGCAGCACACACCCGCGGCTCAGTCTCTCTCCCCCATCCGCATTGATTTTGTTTCACTATCTCTTTATTGTAACTTTATCAGTGTGGTGTTGGCAGATGGGGGACCAGGATGTGTTTGTGTTGTGATGAACCTTCCTGTCCGGCGTGCCTCTGCTCGTCATGCTGTTGGCGTCGGCCCTCGGCATTACTCACAAACCAGGAGATGTTTTAAACAAGAGGAGGAAACGCTCCTCCTGCCCAGAGTTCGCCCGTCGCTGCTCTAAGTGGCACTTCAGAATCGATGCTAAATAAAATCCAACATTAAGGGATTTAAAGTGATCCTGCAGTAGTTCTGTCATTTAGTTTGGCTGGAAAATGTTTGTGTCGCTTTATCAAAATAGATGGCTCTTTAGCTTTACGTAAATCTCCTGGCAGAAATTACATTTGGAATATGTCATTTTATATTTTCAGTCCATTGTATCAGGAATCGCTTCACTAAATCACCAAAAGAAGTTAGTTTGCAGATTTATTTTACCAGCAGTAAAATTTTCACCAGAGGTTTCATCAATTAGCTTATTTCCAGACAAAAACTAAATAAAGACTCATTCATATTAATGATGCCTGTGATTTCCGTGAATAAAAAGTGAGATGAACATATTAGTATTGGTTCTGGGTCAGTTTGTCACTTCATGCCTCCAGTTTCTACCTACATTTTACTTTATTTGGTCATTTTTCCTTCTAATTTGTATCTGTAAACAAAACTATTTACTTAAACTTATTTTTTATTGTAGTTGATGATTTTTCTATAAATTCTGAAAATATATTGTCATAAATATTTTCAGTTCTAACTCGCTGAGTTTAAGAGTGACCTGGCCATAAATGGCACAACATAAATTAACTGCAATAACAAAACAGACAATAAAAAAATATGAAGTGCAAAGAATCTGACAAATAAAGAGCAGGGGTTATTATTGCAGTGACAATTTAAGATTTAAAACAGAAGGTTTTTAAAAATAGAACTGAAAGCTTTCAATGAAGCAAATAAAACTTGACAGTTTCAGTTTTTCATAGAACTTAGAAAATGACTTCAAATCATTGGTTTTTGAGGTAAAACAAACATTCATTTGTGGTACAAATTGACATTTAGTTGGAATAAAATATCAAGCAGCATAATTCAGGTGCAATTGATTAAAACTAAAAAGTTAGTAAAGGATGAAGGGGAGAGATGACCAATATCAGTTCAGTTCGTTCTGCTTTTTGTTTTGGAATAAGTTGAAAAACTAGAGCATGCAATCCTTTCAGTTGATCAAATACAATCATAAAGAAAAAATAAAAACACATCTACAAAGTATCAGTGGACATTTAAATAGAATATGTAACAAATGAAAACAAACTGACTGACAAATATTATAAACTTGAAGTCGAAATATTCAAAAAGAGACGCTATCCAGGAGACAACCTGTATCGTGATAGACAGCCTAATTTTTAACCAATTTTTCTAAAGTTTATTTTTCTTGAGGAATTCTAATTTAGAGAATGAATTACCAATTTGTTGAGTTTAAATCCCTGGACATATTGAGTGTTGTTTTTGTCCAACTGGCTTAAACATTTCATCAAAAATAATGAACAGCATATTAACTGCACAAAAAATTTATTTCTATAGCATTATGTCAAGCTTATCCAGCTCCCAGTACAATATTTATATTTGCTTACAAATAAATATACTGTACTATATGTGTTTTTAAATCTTTTTCAGAATAGAAAATCTAGATAAAGTTATAAATGTTATTGTGTTTCTGTGCATTGCAAAATAGCCCCTTAAAAGGTATTTCTCCATATATCTTAGACGACTACAGTACATATAAATATTGCAAATTTAATTAACTAAAACTGAGATTAAAGAAGATTAAAGTTTGACTAAATCTAAATGACATTTTCGTCCTGATGAAATTATTCCTGCTGCAGTTTTTCTGGGAGTGGCTCCTTCTATTCTCACTGCACTCTCCCACCTCGCGCCCACGCCAGTGACACTTTTTTATCGCTTTTCCACACAAAATAATGAAGATACTATAAAAAGAAGTGGGAAAAATATGGCCACCTCAATGAAAGCCAAGAGAGATGGGTAAAAATCAAATTAAATGACCTTTCACCTCAGCAGTTATTGATGGTCTTCAGTGGCAGCAGGTGTTGTCGCAGGGAATATTTGACAATGCGTAAATCAAAGCACAATTACAGGTGGTGGACATGCTCAGAGACACTGCATTGCCCCATTTTTTATTTTTATTTTTTTGCTCGTCTCCTTAACTATTGGAATCGATCTGATTTAGGAGGGAGCGGATCATCCGAGTGCAGTCAGAAATTTGAGCCCATGACAAGGTAGTTTTTGCCCTGACACTTGCTCATCTTTTTCTCCCCTCGCGTTATTGCCGGAGCGACATTATCTCGCACCGACTCTTCTCCACAACTCCAAGGTCATTTTTGGTTGACAAACTACAGCCGGCTTTATAATGTCACAAGCCTTGAACCTGTATAAGCTGTGTTTTTTTTAAATTTTTTTTATTTTAAGCTACCGACCCAGTAGAGCAGCGGCGCATAATGCCTAATCGACCTGGGATGAAATGTAGTGTGAAATTTCCGGCCGCAGGGTTTTCCGTTCATCTGCATGAATAACTCAAGATTCACTTAAGGAGCATGCTCATGATGTGCGTACACACAGCCATATGTTGCTCATCCTGTGTCATTTTGACTCCGCCATACATTACAGCATGAGCTGGTGTGTCCTATAAAAACATAGTCAGCAGTAAACACATATATAAACTAGTTCCAGGCCAGGATGTGATGACCTTGAATAAAAATACCAAGTTTTCATAATGTTTAAAAAAAAATTGAAGCCAAAGTAAAGAAATTGATTGAATCACTTTTATTTAAAGCAAAAAAGCAACAATTATTTTTTTATTTCTGCTCAATTGAAATGGACATCTGGAAATGTATTTGTCTATAGATCAAAAATAAGAATTGGTAAAAAAAAAATGTAGATGTAGTTTTTACCTTAACTTGTTGAAGCTGAATTCGGTACATTGTTGCCATTCAGTTACAAATTGTTAAGGTTTGTTTTTTCCCAAAAGTAGCTAAATTAAAGTAGCTGTCTTTCAGCCAGCTTACTGGCAATGTGTAGCAATATGCTGGTGAGGGGGAAGGTGTTGAGTTATTCTATTCTGGCTGTTTGGATCCATCTCATTAATGGAACTTTAAATAAATACCAAAATAAATTCTAGCAGTTTGGAAACCTGGTAGAGGGAAGAAAAGATCGGCTTTGATCTGTCATTTCCGTCTGTGTTTTTTCCTCTAAGTATTATTGAATCATTCTCCTTCACACACATCCACATTCAGTAAACTACTCACACCTGTTCCTTGTACTAGTAATCACCATGTTTAGAGAATCCCCCAGTTTTTCAGTCATTGTCAGATCCTCATATCTGTCATTTTTTTAGACGTTGTAAATCCTTTTTTTGTCGGTTTATTTATTAAAATCCAGTTTATTATGATTCTGTTCACATTCAGCCTGCTTTCAGGTCCCACAGTTCGACAAAGACATGACAGAGGCTTTGGAAACCTATTCTAGATGACTAGTTTATCCTGCCTCATTCATCCCAAAAACAATTTTTAACTCTTATTTGGCATCATTTTAGCAGTTGAAACATCCAGTTGGGTCTCTTTGCCCAGTTTGGGTTATTTTCCTCTACTGCCGATAATGAAACAACCCCACAACGTGTTACTGCCACCACTAAAACCTTTCTCCAGATATTGCGTCCATGTAAACAGTAACTTTCAGTCATGTTCAAAGGCGCCCAATTTGCAGCATCAACTTCTTTCTTGCTCTGCTCCCTCTCAGTCCAGGCCTACATGAAAGTGGCTTCACTGTGGGCGATGACACTGTTGATCCAGCAGTGTCTAGATTATGATTTGGCCTTAAGAAGACAGTAGTATGTATTTTCCAGCCAGAGTGCCATTTATAGCACAGTCAAGTAACTGTGCTATAAGTTGTGCTATAAGTTACTTGACTGTATTATTATGTATTATTATAACATCTGTTACCTTCAGATGTTCTAATAATAACTTAAAATAAATTTGTGGAAATAGGTAGAGCTTTGTTGGGTTTTACAAACCTGAATGGCTGATATGGGAGATTCAAAGATTCTTCAAACATGCATTAAAGCAGTGGTTTCCAAAGATTTTCTGGGGGCCCCCTATGGATTACAATAAAATCCCCCCAAAAAGACTAAATAAATCAACTGTGCACACACACTGTTCAACCAGACATAAACCTATACACATATTTTGTTTTCAAACTCCACTGAAGTTTATTTCACACTTCATGATGCAACAAAACACACTACAAACCATCTTTACTGTGAAACACTTTTGTGTAACTGTTTTTTTTCTTTTCATTCATCCATACTGCTTCCTGCCCCCCCCCCCCCCCCCTGCAATGACACTGCACCCCCCTAGGGGGCACGCCACACACTTTGGGAACCACTGCTTTAAAGAATCCAAGTATCACTCCAGATATGCTTTTGATGAGGGAATAACTATAACATAACATAAAGTTCAAAAAAGGTGATTTTATATAATCCCCCATATAAAAGTAACATCTCAGACCATGACGAGATTAATTTACCCAACTTGTGTAAAGATGTCCACTTCAATGTGTCACTAACAGATATTCTAGGGTCATTTTCACTCACCTTGAAGGTTTTAAATTATTTTTGTGAGATTGTGAACCAACATTTGCAACTCAGCATTGTTGTATTAGATTGGCTGAAATTCCAATATAGCAAAAAAAAAAAAATACTGGTTAAGCTTTTCAAACACAGCCTCCAACATGGTGATTTAGGGAGTACAGCAGAGCGTGGGGTTGCATCCTCTGCTCTGCCATCCCTCATCCACAGTGTGTGAGTCTCTCCCGTGACCCCCGACCACCCTCCCCCCCACGGCGGTGTGAGTTTGATGAATGCGGCACATCTGCCCTCCCGAACCGCTGAGACTCTGTCTGGGAGGCCGCCGCGGCTGCAAGTAATGGCTGCTGTTCTACACCACTGCCATGTAATCACACTCACGAGCACGGGCGAAGGCTTGCACGGGAGTCATTTATGAGCGTGTGCAAACAATGCAAAGACATGAATATGTCACTGCAGATTGGAGACACCCCATACCTTCCGCCGGTGTAATAATTCCCGGACGTCCTTCCAAATATCGGCCATGTGCACCGCGTCGCCTCTGTTGATGTTTCATTATGTACCCATCAACATATTGTCAGGTTTAATGCAGCAACATGATGTCATTAACGTCAGGCCGGCTATACAACCGCTGTCAGACTCACGGCGGAGGATGTCCTCGGCAAGCCATAATTGTTTCCCGATGTCGGAATCATTTTCGGTAGCGTAAATTACCAGCATACCAACATGGCTGCCCTTCATCTGCATGTCTTTCTGTCCGAACGGGAAAGGGGGCGGGGCTGGAACGAGGTCCGCAAGGGGTTGCTGGGAAACGCGGCTGTCAGTCTCACAGGGAGGCAGTCATGCAGGTGCCCTGACTACCTGTTCATCTCCTAGATAATTAATGTGTACAAGGAGCTGCTAATTGCACTTTTCACTAATGATTTATGGGTTTTGTGAAAGGTGGGAAACTGGGGGAAGTGTGTGTGTACACTCTAGTGAGTGAGTACAGCTGGGTGAGGAGACATGATTGATGAAGAGTGAGTGGATGCTGTGTTGTTATAGAGAGACACACCCCAGTTGGAGAGAACTGGTGACACACACACACACACACACACACAGTTGTTCAACTGGCATCAATACCCTGCACCTCTTTCAGGTATGTAGGAGTAACTGAATGGGCACAAAGATGAGATGATCCAGTTTGACTCTTTCTCATCCTCGCCTTCCTGAGACTATAAGGCCGGGTGATGAATGGATATTGACTTCTTAGCTGAATCGGATAATGCTGTGTGAATTCAAATAAACTCGACTGTCCGTGAGTTTGATAAAGTCTGGCACTGTTTCTGAAGGAAGTTGGTTCTGATTTTCTTGGTAGGATTTGTCCATCCATCCAAATCAACTCAGGACCAACCATCCATCTTTTCATTTAACCATTTGTCTTCCTATGGTTTTTAGAGAAAATGCTAATTTATTACTATAGTACCATTTACTAACTCAGCAATCCAAAGTACTTCACAGAAACAGAGTAAAGACATTAAGGTTTTTTTTCACACCTGATAGTCTAATAGACTTGGCTAGGTTGGGGACCAAAATTGCAGCATTTGTTACATTTTTGATTTCACACTGACTGTGTCAAACAAAATCCTTTGAAAAAACCTGTTCCCCTCCTTGCCTGTGGTGGCGCTGCACCTAGAACTACTGATGGAAACCATACAAAACCCTGTGAAGAAGCCATTGACTTTCTTTTTTATAAAATAAACGGAGCTGCACCAGTTTTGTGGTCATAGGATTTCTCTTTTGTCTTTGATAAAAGGTGATGAACCATTTCACCTGTTGGTGCTAGCCTCTTGTGTTTGTTTACGTAGTCCACCATAGTCCGCTTCCTGCTTTTGGAGTGGTCTACAGTCCACTCGGCGTTGACATATTCCAACCACACCAGAACTGGAGCCTGGGTTTGTAGGTAGACCAGAGTTTGCTTCACTCACATCAGAGTTTGGTTACACAGTCTCACCTCCTCAAACTAAACAAACTTTCTCAACAAACAAACTAGAGTTCAATTAAAGTGGACTAAACAGTTTAATTTTAGGGTGTAAATGCACCCTAAAATAGCAACAAAAAAAAAACTCAATAATTTTTTTCTGATAAAACGGTGGAATTAGTCAGGTTCTTTGACCGAAACCTCCACTAAACAACAATGTTTTCAAGAACCAAAAGTTTCTGCACAGTTCAGGTTTTCAGACAGTTTGTTTCCGAACTAAGGAGCAGAAATGAAATTCTGCCTCCCGTTGTTTAGTTTTGTATTTGGAGCTCTGAGTAAGCAGGTCTCTTGTTCATACTTGACCAATCAGTACTTTATTAACAAACAGCAGTATTTATAATCTCTCCTGTGTCAAACAAGGACTCACTGATTTCAGAACTGGTGTCATGTGATTCATTTTCCTGGAAAATGTTTATTGTGGAAGTGTTTTTTATAATACTAAAATGATTTCATTATCATATTTATGCGGTTTTGAAAATCCATGTCTGAGTTCAAAATGACAAAGATTTCTTGCATACTCAGTGGTCCTGAACTCTGTCCTTGAGTTTCCTTTCAGGTTACGTATCGAAAGCGAATATCTGTCTTTTAATCAGAGTGAAATTTTGTATTTGGGTGGAAATTGGAGTTTCTGACTGTGAGCCAGAAAAAACATCTGACCCTGCTTCATATAAACTCAATTAGTGATCACAAATGAACTTAATTAGTTATCATTCATTGCCTGCTTATTCATGTTTTTCTCTTTATTTCTGATTTTTTTCCCCCAGCTTTTACAGTTTGACAAAGAGCTGTTGGTGTTCAAGGATCGGCTGGATGAGATGGAGATCACTTTCCCACCCACGTAAGAACCACGGCACTTTTTAGCACCTTTACATCGCAAACATGTTGGTATAGAAACATCTGTAATCCTCTTTGTTTTATTTAATAACATGTTTACCATCTCAACGCAAACACTGCAGCTTTAACATCCTTTCTATGTTAATATGTTTCTGTTTTGTTGCACATTTTATACTACTGGACATTTGAAGGTGTTTTAGCCTGTGGTACTTTTTAAAAATAATTCCATAAAAACTGACCTTCAAAGGTTTAATATTTACACACTCTAATTTAAGAGGAAACTATACAGGAAACCATATTACTTTACCACACTTTACATCAAATCATGAGGAAGTAGTTTAGGCCATTCCTAAATAATGATTTACTAAAACAAACACAAAACATTAGCTGTTTTCTTAGTAGTTAATTGTTAAATACAAAGTTAGCCTGAAACCAGTTTTTTACATCACCATTAAAACCAGATAAACCAGAAGACTGGAGGATTTTATGCTGTAAACTGCAACAAAACTCTCCACTTATTTTATCTTTTTCCACACATGACCACATCTGTCCTATTTAAAATAGCATGTTTTCTTGTCTTTCTCATTTTGAAGAGTAGTTAAAATGTCACATTTATTACAGGCAGTTATGCATTAATAATTACACAGTCCTAGACACTCTGATCATCTTAATGCAAAGTGTAAATTACAGAAAAATGTTTCTGTTACTTTCATTTTGTGTGAATATTAGTGGATTTTTGTAAAAACAGCAAAAAAAATCCTAAAACTTTCCTTTCCTTCCGAGTAAATATTTTCAACTTGACATGATTTTACTGCAAAACAAAAAGATTAATTTATTTTACCAAGTATGAAAATAAATGCTGTCGCTGCAATGTCATTTTTATGGTTTAAAACACATCATGTAGGAATACTTTCAGTTTATCTGAACTATTCTTCATTTAAAATCAGAGCAGCTTATTAATATTCTGGACATGCACAAAATGCTTAAAAATCAAACCTTAAGCAGTATTTTGTTGTAGTGAGCAGGCTTTACATGCTGTGAACACTCTAAAGCCAGAAGCAGACTCTGTCACTTTTTCACCAGGCGGTACAATAAAAGCTCTTGATTTCTTGGTTTATAGGGATCAGTATGATTGCACATGTTCCCAAATGGCTCCCGCGTGGATTCGGGCGTGCGTGCCACGGGCCGCATTGATAATGCCGTCTCAGCGGGACGTGGTGGAGACGGGAACCGGCGGTCCTTCTCCTCCTCAAACAAATGCATTTGCAATTAGCCCTTTCAGAGGAGAGGGAGGGCAAACACGCGGCTGGCGCGGAAATATGTTTCGGGGAGCGTCGCGTTAATGGCGCTTGACCTTTGCCGTCGGTTGTGACTCAATCAGTGCAGATAATGAAACGCTGTAATCAAACAATAATTACTTGATAAACTGCTCTGGTGGCAGGCGCGGGGCGGTGGGGGATTTTAACTTGTCTGTGTGCGTGTGTGTGTGTGTGAGGAAGGACTTTAGAAACATAGGACGTTCCAAATGCGTGTGTGTGTGAATCGATTAAAGATTGCTTGTGCGCAGCTCAGTCGCGGCGCTGCGAGTCCCTGTTTTTTAAATGACTCTGTGTCTTAATCAGGGACCCCATTTACATCACTTTGCATAAGTGACAGGTGGATTTATTGTCCTTTTACACCGTCCAACTCTTGCATCTTTCCGTATAACACTGAATCATCTCCCCACAGGGAGGCATGAACGTGCTGCAGCAAAAGAATACAAATGATTTCCTCACACTTGAGGCCATGATGAATCAAACAGATGAAAAGCGGGAGCGGCGTATGAAATCCGATTTGATCAACTCTTAGTCTGCGACAAAACACATCATTGTCAGGCTTGTAATGGGCAGCGGTGGCCTAGTTAAACTTAAACAACCCGCTTCTGCCTCTCTGGTACCCTTCCCCCTGTCAAGCCTCACCGATTGCTCACCATCACATGCTCTGCTCAGGACCATCCCCTCGCCATCTGTGAGGTTATTACGCTTTTTTCTTTAATGTCGGCCATCAGAGCGGATCCTCACTGCTGCACACAGGCATGCACACACACGACTCACTTTGCTCCCAATCTATAAATCAATAATAGTCACAAACATTTAATCTTTAAAGTAATTCTCTCTGTGGATTGGATATCACAGTGAGATACCCTTGCACAAATCAACTGAGGATCTGACAGAAAAGTGGTAAAAATGGTGAAACTTGTAAATGATATAGATTCATTTCCAACAGACACAGATGTATTTCAAGTTTTTTTTTATTATGGCTTACAGCTAATGGACACTCAAAAGTCTGTTTCTTATTTATTATATATCTTATTTATATTTTTTATATTTTTAATAATTTTGTAAGCACGTTCTTGTGTGAATTATTGCATTATTTCAGGTCAGAAAACCAGCTTTTAATGTCTGGAGCTGACTAACCCAGATGTTAGCATTTCTGTGCCCAAAATCCTCTCTTCAATTAAATTAAAACATTATTATTTATTTTTCCCTGAGTTAAATTAAATATTGTCATATATTTTGGGCAGGAAGAATCTATGGTAGCAGTCAGTCTTGCAACAAATCTGATGAGGCCTCTGACTGAAGGCTGCTGCTGTATAACATGCTAGCAGCTTAATATTTCTCAGTAGCATGTCCTGCAACATCTGTTGCAAGCACAGTTAATCCTTCCCATTTGCTTTTGCCGCTCCTCTTTCTCTGGCCGTATGATTAGAAAACTGGGAAGAAAGATGTAGGGGATACGATCCCTGCCCAACACGTTCGATGGAAGAGGTTGAACTTCCTCCTTCTCTCTCTGCTCTGCATCCATGAAGCCTGCTTTAAACTGCTCTGAGATTTGGGGTCAGAGTTCAGGTATTATTTGAGCTTTTGATATGCTAATCAGCTGCTACTAATTGTAAAAACAATACCAGGCATCATAACAACAGTTTAAAAGGAAGAGGGAAAATTAGCCAACAAATTACAACTAAATCCAATTCTTTTCTATTTTTTTGTCATGTCCAATTTTTTCATGGCAGTCTGAACGGCCCAACTTCGTGCTCAACCAGCACAATTCTAATATACCTATTACATATACCAGGGGTGTCCAAAGTGTGGCCTGAGGGCCATTTGCAGCACCTGAACTGATTTCATGCGGCCCAGGCTGCAAATTAAGAATAATGGAAATTTGCTCCTGCTTCCTCAGGTGGGTGATGCAGACTGACACTATTTGTTTTTACTCTGGGTAAAATTATTTCAAACGAATTAAAATTTCACGATAGAAAATCTTTGTTATAGCACGAAGTATTCAATATCCAGGATTTTTAGTATTCTCTTATGTCAACAGGCTTTGATTGACCCAGATAGCTTTTAATGAATTTACTAGACTTGGCTGTATTTTTATAGAAATTGACCAAAATATTGTCAATAAATGTTGTATTTATTGCTCAGGTTGACAAAAAAAATGTTTTATTTTCCGCCACGACCTTTAAAAATGTTCTAAGTGAATCTTTGTCTTTTAATGAGGCAAATTTGCAAGACTCTTTTTACATTTTGGATTTACAAAAATTTGCGTATCCCTTCCCAACATAAAAATCCTCAATCTTTATTTAACCAGAAAAAAACTCCTTGAGAGAAAATATTTACAAGAGTTGACACAATACGGTTAAAACAGTTTGTAACAAGAACACAGTAATTAAAGTGTTGCAGCTTGGTTTATTGTTCAGTACGTAAAACAAAATGATGTTTTGTTTTTCCTTCTTTTTGTTATTCAATTTTTTGGGCCTGCAAGTCACATTTTGGCCAATGTGACCAAACGTTTGGACACCTCTGACTTATACTATAATACTTATTGGTGTTTAATCATTTTTTAATATTAAGATAGTCCTCTGACTTATTGAGATGTACCTGTTTGACTCAAACCTTGAGTTGTGAAAACATGACAAAAAGGTGATGCATTTTTCCAATTTTTTTAAAGCCGGAAATTCCTTCTCTCTGCATCTTTGCAGAGGCCTTAAATTTCGAAATATATATTCCTCCACTTTCAAGAAGACATCTGTCAAAGTCGGCAGTGACACATCTGAGTACTTGGGCACTGGAGTGAGGAATTTGACCGGGCCTTGTGACAGTTGGACCTGGAGCCAGTCGGCTGGCGTTCCGACGGGCCGACGAAGCGCCTCAACACCGTCAGGGCGACACAGACAGGATCGCATGTCCGCTCGGGGGGAAAGATGAAACTATTACGCTTATCGTTTATTTAGAAACGGTTTCTCTATCAGCTGTAATACATGAAACTGCCAACCAACCATGAGGCCATGGACTGCTGCACAGCCATTATTAAAAGTAATGGTAAGTTTTACCGCAGATCATGGTACCTTTTATTTCATATTTTAATGGCATAACATAGGTAATATCCCCCTAAAAACATACAAAAGTACCAGTAACGTATTCATGTATTTTGATTGATTTAAGGGAAAGCTTTTAGTACTCCTCTGATCTGATTTCTCTTCTGTTTTTTTTTGCACAAGATCGATGCAAAAATTGAATTGGTTCCAAGCTTCTGAAAAAAAAAGAAAGAAAGAAAAAGTAAAATAAATGCAGAGGCTGATGAGCGGGTGGAGGGAGAATGTATTCGAGTCGTAACGTGGTTACTGGAGTGGGCTTTGAGGGAGATTTTGAGTGACATCAGACCAGCAGCACAACTCCATCAGTGGCCATATCATGAGTGATTTCAGAGCTGGAAGACGATATGGAAGAGGGGGGACACTGAGAAAGAAGTCAGATAGATTTCTGAGGGATTTCTGTTGGATTTTTAATCATTTTAAGTATGAAATCAAAATTGGAGGTACGTAAAGCACCTTAAACCAGAATATTAATAATTTACTGATCGCTAGTATTGATGCCCAAAGGTACATGTAGTCATACTCTGAGTTTGAATCCATGTTTAACCTCAGGATTTCTTATATTCAGCTTTCTTCGTGAATAAAAAATGTAATCTCTGCATTATAGCAAACTTAAGCTGATTGAGTTTAGCTGCTAGTATTTGTTGTTTACTGCCTGAATTAATCATAATCCATTACTCCAAATTATTTGGTAGCTAATTTATTGCAACTGCTTTAATTTTTTCCTTCTCTGATTTGTTTTATTTGAAAATTAAGCTTTGGAATTCAGAAAATCCAAACTAAGATTAAATAAACCAACAGTTCCCAAGCTTGTTCTCCTCTGTGAGGTAACAAACACCAAGGGCTGATCAATAATATTTTGGATATTATCAATCCAAAATATCAATAATATCAATGCCAACTTGATATTGGTATTGGATCGATTCTATGCTTGTAAGATCAATACTTTAGTTTCAGAGTCCCTCTTGAAATTGTATTTAATTTGTGTGTTGTAGTTTTATCATCTCTAACCAAAAAATAATTTGCTCTCGAATTATATTTTTTACACTTTGCTTTGAAAAACAGTGAACACACTTGTTTTTCTATTGTTTATCATGTTAATATGTTGTTAAAATATTTTGTAAATACCTTATTTACCTTATCTAAATTCTCTCCTAATTTTTAACGAAATAATAATAAAAGAAAAACTACAAAAGCACCTAAAGCTCAAACGTTTGATGATATATTAAACTTAAATAAGTATAAGTATAAGCATTGATATTGGTATTGGTATTGGTATCAGCGATACTGGTTCTGTATTTACTTTATCGGATCAATACCAAAATATTCTGTATCGCACAAGTGTACTGAAAGGGCTGTCAAGTTTAAATATTTTGAGAAAAGTGAAAATAATAGAAATGAAACTACCAATATGCTGGTTTGTTTATTATTCTTGGAAAATAACTTGTAAGTTGCAAAATAGTAACCTGGGCGTTTTTTGGAAATAAATGATAAGTTACAGAAAGTAACCCGGAAGTTCTTGGAAACAAATTTGTAGGTTGGAGAAAATTACTTGTAAGTTATGGGCTGAATTATGTATTGCTACTGTAATGTTTTAGTTTTTCATATTGTGTTAATTTTGATAGTATTAACTTCTTAATTTTACAACAGTTTTTATTTTGAATTCGGTAAGAAAGCTGCTTCATTTCAACAGATGAAAAATAAATGAAAAATACCTAAATCTCTTCCAAGCCGACATTTGCAACATTGACCTAAAGTATAAGTAAAGCAGGGAGTAATTCCAAAATTTTGCAATAATTCTCCTTTCCTAACCCGAACATCTCTGTAGGCTTCTGTAGTAAGACTGGTTGACAGGTCTTAGTGGGACCAGGGTGTCTCTATTGCTGCTTCATTGTTTGTCAAGTCTAGACATGGGACGCAGCAGAGGAGCCCAACCTGACCTAAAGGTCGGGAGGTGAAACTGATAAACGCTTGTGTCCTCAATGCATAGAAAGCTTCTCATGTTTTCAAAGATTCAGGAAGTGAGAGTGTGAGGCTAAATGTTCCACTGCTGTGATGAAGCTTAATGTCAAGAGAAACATAAAGCTATACCTGCTAGTCTCTGGCTGTTTTCTATACCTTATCTATGAACAGGCCTCTTCCTTGCGCCCCTTACCCTCTGAAGGCCTGTAGAAATGATCTCACCCTCTCTGTATGAGCATTTGATTGTGAAGACATTAGTTGAACAGCCCTTCTGTTTGCCCCACATATGAAGGAAGCTGCCTGTTTTCTGCTCTCTGACAGCCGTGCTGCTCCGTAGCAGCGGCACGTGACTCCGTTTAAGGAGCGCCACCGATACAGTGGAGCCACAACATTGTGTTTAAAAGTGCTCCGCTGTGTGTGTGTGGGGGGGGTGCGGTTGGTGTTGGCTGCTCCCGGCGTTACGGCCTGATCTACTGAACAGGAACATTGTTTTACAAGCAGCAGCGCATCCATCATTCTAACTACTGGAGAGCCAGTGGAGATGATGAGGGCGATTACAGCGGAAGATTCGCTGCTGTCATATATCGTCGCCTCTTGCCTGAGACGACGCTTCTTGAGACGAAAGCTTTGTTTAAAGCGATCTTGCTCAGAGAGGCTTAAATGGACGCCATCTGTCCCTTCCTGTCTTCATTTAGATCAGCTAAAGGCAGAAGTTGTCATTGCTGAATCCCAGAAAATCTGCAGGGCAACCAATGGCGATGCACTCTGTTTGCGCTCTTCTGTGACAACGTTGTGCCTGTGAGCCTCCCAGCACAACACATTCAGCGTTATTGATAGCATTTGGCTGATCTTCTTGAAGCTTTGTGTGTGTTGTGTTTTACCAAGCTTCCCCTGACAACCGCAAGCAAACATAGATGTGGAGAGGCTACGAGTCATTTGAAAGAAACGGATTCCTACTTCCAGCCAATCCCATCAATGCTAACGCCCATGACATCATGTCTCGCATATAAAAACTCTTATCTTTGGCTTCCTGCCCTACCTATATCCTCAAGTTTATATTGCACTCATTAAATACTCAGTAAGTGAATAGTCCACTGTTTGGCCTGTCACTTTTTCACCATATAAGGCTTTTGCTGTGGAGATAAGAGTGTCTGCTCTTCACTAAATGGACTTTAAAATCAAGAAAAGAAGAAAAGACAGCTTCATAAAAATGCACTGGGTGTAGCTACGTTAGATATAATAGAGCAATGTATACTCAGGGCCTGTCTAACTTTTGCATATTTTGTTTCATTGCAAGCACAAACTTTTATGTACACATTTTATCCCAATTAAATACTTTATTGGGATTTTATATGACAAGAAAGTGAGCTGTTTATTTTTTCAGATTATTTTAACACTAGGTTTTAAAACAATATCCTATGAAGGGATACAATTCATTCATTTATTTATTCATTAATAAAGCGCTTCAAAGTACAGTATTATGTGTTTTCCAGGCACATAGTGCTATTTTATATCACAATCAAGTAATTATATTAACTTCAGTTGTTAAAAAAATTAGATATTTAAGTTCAGTTCACTTTATTTCGGTAAATTATCAACATTAAACACAGAAAATAAAACTAATACTAATTAACAAACCCAGAATTTATCAAAAAGGAATAGGCTGAAGCCAAAGCTTATACTTACCTACCCTGTTCATATACTTAGCAACCTACTGTCATAAAAGATGGCTATATATTTCAAATATGGCTCAAAAGACATTTTACTTTGTAATTTAACGCCCTGAAATTATGCTTCTGTCCCTTTTAAGAAATTCCTGCTCTGTCTGAAACTCCACCTTCAGGAAGTCATCACAACATCGCTCCTCTATTATCCCTTTTACAATGATTTTACCAGTATTGCACTCAGAGGTTGTTGTGCGCAGTTTCAGCAGGTGTTTGCTAATTGCTGTTGGCTAGTCTAAAGGAGTTAGTGAGGTAGAAACTTTGTTGCTTGGAAACTGCGACTCTGAGGAGAAGCTGCATCTGGAAGGCGGGACTAAGTTCACCCAGGCATTTTGGACATCTAATGGTTGCCACGGGAGATTAAAGGAATCAAGGCAATACTCCAGTGGTGAGGGAATAGCATTACAACATTATGTAAAGCTTCAAAAAGTTGATTTTACATGATACTGTCCCTTTAAAAATAAAAGGCAACCATACCGCAAACATTTTCAAAACTATCGGATACCAATTTGATTTAGTACCACATATGGGAGGTTTTGGGGGTGAAAAGATCAGAATTAAGCCGTTCAGACTGCCGTGAAAAAATTAGATATGGGCAAAAATAATCAGATTTGAAATCCAATATTCACCAGATGCTCTTTGTCCAATCAGACATGAAAGAATGGGCAAAATGTCAGCATCTGGGGCAAGAAGATCTAAAAAGATAAACTGAAAAACATCAAAGTTTGTGGCTGTAATCTGGACAAAACGTGAAAAAGTTCAGGCAGTATAAACGCTTTTGCACTGTATATAAATATTGCCTCCCAGGTTGCTGGGTGAGGCCAGGTTTCACCCCGTAGGTCGGGGCTGTCCTCACCTTGCCAGGTTTTTTTTTTTTCTACTGTTGCAAGACAAACAAGCTGACACCAGCAGCAACACATGTGAGTAATGTGCCAGCAGCCAAGTCAAACATTAAACCCTAAACCAAGCATGAATGAATGAGCTCTCCATGGCTGCTAGCGGGGTCCTGATAGGAGGCCGTACACACATGTATCATCTGCAGAGTGGCCGGCTGCACAAAAGAATGGATTAACTGTACAGTCTCAACAACAGGCATCCATCAAAAGACCTTTTTCAGTCTCCACTTGAACATATGCTTATTGTTAAACCTGATGTGACTGGCGTTACATGCACAACTCTGGGAAATATTTCATTCATAATCGTGGGTGTTGGAGTCAGTTTTCCATCTTTGATTTGTGTCTGAGAGGTTTTAGCTATGCTGTTTCTTCCCAGCCACACACTGCTAGAAGTTATCAGCTGTAGCTCATTAATTAGAATAATTAGCCTTGCTGTAACCCACACACCCGACAGTTTACCCTCCAAGATAAGTTTGTGAGTTTCCTTATCAGACGCATCAATCACTTTGTTTGCTGTTGCATTCATGTTGGACTCAATGGAGGGTGCGGTAGCAGAAAAAGGAAGTATACACCTGCGAATGTAGAGAATGGGAGTTTAATGGTTACAGCTGAGTGTTTTTAATCATTTTCTTTACAACTCGCCATCATCAGAAGTGACCAACCTGTTTTGTTTGGTGGAAGTTATCCAGCGGGAGTTCATTGTTTGAAGTAGGTGAAGAGGGAAACTTGATTTTCTCTCTATTTGTTTAACACCAAAATGACCCCAGTCTTGTTAGTCAATAAAGCTCCGAGACCAACCGAGTGGTGGGTTGTTCTCAGGCCGTCACCTCAGAAAGCGGCAGCATTCAGGCCACCCTGAAGTGGAGCGGCTCTCAAAGCTCTTTGAAGCCTTTGCTCTTTTCCACCCTCACTTCTGTCTGATCCATCTTTATCCCCTCTCCTCCCGCTCTCTATCTGTTTCACTCATCCTATTCTTCATGCTCTCTTTTTATCCCAGGATCACTCCTTCAGACCTTTGATTTGCATGTCAAAACCTCCATGCCTCCCACAGCCCCCTGCTTCCCCCTGGGTTTGAATGTTATTAATGCTAATTGGAGGCGGGGAACTCCTTTAAGAAGTCAGCAGGTCTGTTTGTACACCTGGTGGGATGCGCGTGGGGGTGTGTGTGTGTATGAGCCAGAGACATCTTCTGGTTTAAGGTGCAGGTGCATGAGTAGAATTGAAAAGTATGTATTGAAAACATTTATTGCACACAGATGACAAGTATATATGACAAGTATTTGATTCTAAGTCTGTCGCAATAAGCAATTAATCAATTTATCAATTATTTGCATGGTAAATTAAAATGAGTTCAATCATTTCCATTCTTATTATTGACATTTTTGAAGGGCAATTTTATTTTACAGGCTTCATAATCCATTCTATTTATAGTTTCAGTTGTTTGTGGTTTTTATTTCCTTTTTATTTATTGTTTTTTATTGTGTTTTATTTTGGATATTTAAAATATCTTCCAAACTAAACCAAAAATACTTGGTAAGGTTTATGTTTTTGCAGTGATTAACCTGTTATATATTTAAACAAAGCTTAATTTTAGATTAAATAGGCCAGAAAACATACTGTGGTCAAATAAAAACATATCTGTTCAATACAGGGACAAGTACTATATATAACTTATGGTAAGATATATTTTCTCATATCTTACATAGTAGTTTCTATCATTGTGCTGATCTTTACAGCCCAGTGTAAAGTGTATCTTCCAGAACTGAGGAGTGTTATAGAGAAAGTCCTAATGGCCACAGAGATGATTATTCTGGTATCAGTTTACATCCCAGCTCTTGTTGTGGTGAAAGAACTAAAAAGAACCGCACTGAAAGATATGATATCCTCCACTACAATGTCCAATTAAGCTATCAAAACCTGGCAAATGTGATGAATAAAATCCCCAGAGTTTGTGTGTGTTTATTTTACCATTAGGGTATCATTGTCCTCGGAGGAGAGTGGCTCGGTGTTATGGTACAGTTAGCGCGCGTGGCACTGAGGGAGCAAATTGGATTGGTATTACAGTATGTAAGCCTGCTGTTACATCCTGATGAGCGCAGACAAACAAATTGGATTGGTGGCGTGTAAATCCGAAGCAGTTTGATGAGCCGGAGGGGCAAATTGAATTCTCAACAATGTAAATCTGCATCAGCTCGATGGCTTCTCGCCCGACTCCGCCACTTAAATCACGCGATTCTTCCCCCGCCGTTTCCAAGGCACAATCGCTCATGGCCATTTGCTGCGGCGCCTAATCTGTTTTTGATGACCGTGCTGGGGTGTCGCTGTACATATGGGCAACTGAATCTCCCTCTGGCCCGCTCTGCACAAATCACACTCATTCTGTTTTACTTCAGCCGCCGACACACACACGCACACACACACACATGCAACCTGTACATTTGGCAGAGAAAGATTGCTTTGATAGAGCCATCCTCGTGTGTTGACTCAAGTGATTACTCAGATGATTGGTCATATTAATGGACCTCCTGTTTTCTTGTGATCTTTATCTCTGAGATGACAGATGATATTTATTTCTCTTTTCCAACTCTGATTAATACACGTTGTGTCTAATGGCGTCTTCTAAGGAAATCATTACCAGGAGTGAATCGCTTTTCCTTTTCATTTGTTGCTCTGATTGTTGTGTTTGTGTTTCTCTGCAGTTATCCGTACAGTGAGGACGTCCGTCACGCCAAGCAGTATAACACCACCAGATGCCCCGCCTGGTGTGACCGGATCCTCATGTCAACTTCTGCTAAACTCCTGGTTGCTAAAGTGAGCAACTGACTTTTGATTTTAAAAATTTCAACCAACTTTGCTTTTACATATTTATCCAAAGAATTTGGTCATTATAATGTCACAGTCATAAACGTTAAGTCAAATTTATCGGTACAGCACACTTCAACAACACCATGAAAACTTAACCACTTATGAAAAAAGCAATAAACTTGTAAAATTTGACATTTGATTCTGTCAAATGCCATCATCAAGCAAATAAATATCAAATATATTGATCAATATTCCAGTTTTTATGCATCAAAGGCAATTCTAGAGGGGTGGGTTTTTAGCCTTGCTTTAAATTAACTCAGTGTTTTGGCAGTTTTGCAGTTTTTCTGGAAATTTGCTTCAGATTAGAGTAGCATAAATACTGAATGCTGCTTCTCCATGTTTGGTTCTGGTTCTGGAAATGCAGAGTAGACTAGAACCAGAAGACCTGAGTGGTCTGGAAGGTTGGCACAACGACAACAGGTCTTTAATGTATTTCGGTCTTTAAAAACTTTCAGATTATTGGGGCCTCGCCTGGTGCGCTCCCCTCCCCCGATTTCACCTGGTATGACCGAAATCGGGACAGAAATCGGCAGAGTAATCTTGCCATTTGATCCAGATGCTGCAACAAGACAATTACCCTAAACATACAGCCAAAGATATAACACAATGGGTTCGATCAAGGCATATTGGTGTGTTAAGATGTCCCAGTCAAAGTCCAACAGACACCCTCAGTCCTATTTGAGGCTACTTTTGCAAAGCTGTTAGAGAAAACCCCTCGATAAGGTCATTAGTGTCATTGCAGTAATAGGTGTTCTCTCCCAGCTTCATTTAAATGTTAAATGAATGAAACGTTTCCTCTCTTTGTTCCTGAATGTCCTTTTGACCTTCCGAGCCAAGGAACAGTGTTTATCCCAGCACTTATAGAGTTCTGCTGGGCCCCATCTTCTTCATAAAGCCTCGTCTTCCTCAGAGAGTTGAACCCCTGTTTAACTTTGGATCTGCCTCAGAATAGCAAACAGCAGCCAATCTGCCGCCTTTCTGCTCCTCTAACGCTTCCACAGCCACTGCTGCTCTCTGTTTCTCTCCTGACTATTTAATTTGTTTGTTGGATTACAGAGTGATCCTGCGTGCAGCCGAGCAGCGTTTGCACACATTTGGTTTTACTCCTTGACAAATGCATCTTTAAACCCAAACCAGCCAGGAACCCAATAAAAAAAACATAAAATCTTGAGCGTTTTGGACTTCTTAGTCTTAGTATTTTAGCCACTTGACTCCTTTTGTGCAGGAAAAGCCTGGCTTTCATCTGTAAATGTGTGTGTGTAGGGATGCGTGGGTGTGTGTGGGTGTGGGAGAGGTGCAGCAGTGTGTTGTACAGTACCAGTCCACAGCGGGGGGGCTGCTCAGGAAGTTTGGCTTTCTTTTGTCTTCAACAAATGAGAAGAAATTCCTTCCTGATCTTTCTTCTCCAGTGACTGAAGCTTCAATGGAGATCTGCAGCCTTCCTAAAACATCAAGGCTGATCTCTGGAACAAAAGGTTGAGAAAACAGCAACTTTAAAACACCTAAAGTATGAGACATCACAGCGTAATCTGGTGTTTGCCGATTGTGAAATAATTTAGATTTAACTTCAAGTGTACAAAAAGTTATTCAGAACAGTTATTATATGTAAAGCAAAGAAGAAATTGGAATTAATCTCTGTTTACAGAAAAAGGTGCTCAGAAAAATTACTAAACACACAAAACCTCAGGCTTTACAAAAAACAAAACCTGGCTATCCACTGTTAGGCATGGTGATGGAGTAGTGGTTCAATGGGCTAACATGAATCACTCCTGACAGCTACAGCTTGACCCAAAGGTCAAAGTCATGATATGACAACGATGCCAAACAGCAAATCTACTGGAGAACAGCTGGAAATGAAACAAAACTATGTGTAAAAATGGTCCAGTCAAAGTTCAGACCTGTACCTGACTGAAATGCTGTAGAGCATAAGATAGATGTGCAGAAACCTCTTCTTTTTTTCCCCCATTTTTAATTTTAAAATGTATTCTTTGTATATCTTGGGGGGGTTTTCTTTCCTTCTTCCATCCTTTTCTTTTTTCCTGTCTTCAAACTTTAATTACTTAAATCTATGAAGTAAAGTCAGGTACAACAGTGAGTGAGTCTGAAATCCTGAAACAGAAAACTTTTACTGATTTATTGCTGCTACAGAGATGCTGAAATGTAGGATTTATTTTTGTTTTTTCACATTTTGATTTAATAAATAATGTTGGTTTTTATAATATTTGTAGAGCATGGTGGGATGAATTTGTTGGGTTTTCCAATCCTAGGAGAATTGCCAGCTTTCCACTTGAATGAATAAGCCTGTCGCAATAAGTGATTAATCAATTAATCGCATGATAAATTAAAATGAGCTCGATAATTTCCATTCTGATTTATATTTTTTGAAAGGCAATTTCATTTACAGACACATCATAATCCATTTTTTTATGTATGTATGTTTTTTATTTCTGTTTTATTTATTGTTTTTGGTTGTGTTTTATTTTGGAGTTTTAAAATATCTTCCATTTTCAGTGTTAGGTGTTTGTTACAAAATCAGTTTATTCTTCTTTGAGGAGGAGGACTTGCATTATTACACCATTATCAATACATTACTTGAAAATGGTCTCAAGAAAACAATACTATCAATTTATAGTCCTGCAAAATTATGACAGACCTAGTTGTGAATAGTTTGTCTCTCTGGAGAATGATAAACTTGAAATACTTTGAAAAAATCCTTGCAGCTCTTCCTGAATTGGTAATATAAGTCTATTGCTGCTATCTTTCCATCTTGTCATTGTGTTGGCAAAAATTATAATGCAAATTGCATAAACTGCTATTTATGTGCGCAAAACTTTGTCAATATTCTTCTAATGTCATAAAAACATAATCGTGCAGTTTCCATTAAACAAGGAACACAATTAAAATCACATATGAATAAGTTTGTTCACACCATAAGTCATTAAAATCATGCTGCCCCATGTTTCGGTCCACTACTTCCTGTCCTCTTCTTCGTGGTTTGCGCCAGTAGCAACATTCGATTGTTGATCATGTGACGTACAAAACGTGTTTCCATTGCAGTTTGCAATCAGTGGAAACGCTGATGATGATGCTTATCAGCCATTATATTATGCAACTGCTTTCCTTATGTCCTCATTAGTAAAACCCTGAAATAAAGAGGGTGTACTTTCTTTCCCCCGCCGCTGTAGGTACATCCAGTCTCCTTTATCAACTTAATTTATCAGAATTATGTTAAAGGTGATTCTCCCTCACAGCTGGCTGCTTGTTTGCTTTTCTCGCCCTGAAGTGCCGGCTAATTGCTGGTAATGCAAGGCCGGAGTGGAACAGTTTAGTGCTTTCGCAGATTGGCTGATGATTCACCGAGCGCCCACTCTCAGGCTCTGAGCGTTACAGATTGTTGAGACATGGGCCCGTAAACAGCCCGGCATGCGGCGTCATCTATCATGGCACGGTCGGTTAACTCGCCATCATGTTATTTTCTGCTTGCCGAGCCCTAACACGCCAAAGGTTGCCCGCTGGCTGCGCGGCGCGGCACCAGCTCCAGGAGCGCCGGTAATGAATGTGTAGCCGAGCGAGCGCTCCCTCCCTGCCAGAGGAGCCCCCGGGTAATTTGTTTATCTGTCTCAAGATTACGCAGCCCGAAAATCCACAATTTTATGCTGCCTTTGTAAATTACCAAGTGTGTGTTTGATGAATGAATCCCAGGCTTGCGGGGAAGGGGGGACGCCCGTCACTTGAATAGAGAGGTGGCGGCTCGCTTGGAGAGGTAGAGAGGTGGAGGCGGGCGGCGCGCTGACCCCGCGCCGCTGCCGGATTGCTCTGAAGTTAATTCTGAATTTGCTTTATCGCTCATTCTCAAACTCCCTCCTCAGAAACAGGACTGCGGATCTGTGTGCGTGTGGCTGTTCAAAAACTCTTTAGTTCAACCAGACGCGTTATGATTTATTCTCCAGTCTGAAGATTCATGAGCGAATAGGCATCAGGCTCTTGGTGTGTGGAGAGGGATCCAGAAACAACATTGTCTCTCACAAAGCATTCAGATTGCAGTGGGAATGAAGCAAATACACAATTTGGGAATTATTTCTGCTCTTTACTCCTTCTCTCTGAAGGGTTTCAAATCATTTAGATCTAACATTAAAGTAAGAAATTCTAATGTTTTCGCAGTTAACTATTTTGTGACTTGTTTTAGAATTACACACTCATTCATGTGATATTTTATATAACATGTAGGTCCAACTGATTGTTGCCTCTAGGACATTTTGTTTACATACCTTTTTATATGAAGTACTGAGTTTAAATGTGTTCAACATCAAAACAGTATGGATTTGCAATGTCGGCTTTTATCGTGCAACTAAAGAAAAGTTATTTCTCCAATGCAATTTACCGCACAATCGTAGCTAGCCCTATACAAAAACCAGGTATTAAATACCAACTGATGATGGCAGGATTAATACTTTCCTTGACCAGTAGCTCTATGTTGTTTCCCCGAAAAAAAACTAAAAACTCAAAAAACTATAACTTCATTATTTTCAAATACTTTAGTATTGTTTACATTCATAAAAATCCCCCAAATATTCTTACAACTCAAATGAATAGAAAAAAATCACTTGAACGTTTAAAACTGCTTAATAATTCAAACACCAAATAATATCCATTAATACACAGGGGAAGCTAACATCTACAGTGTTAATTATTTACAGCCAGTCAGAACCAAGAAAAATAAATGTCACTCCTGGATTGGCTGCTTTGCAAACGTTGTTGCCTCTGTAACCAAAATGTGTTTGTCTGTGTGTGTTTCTGTTGGTTTTGCAGCACTGATACGTTTTATTTTTCTGCCTCTGCAGCCAGAAGATGAGAGAGAGGAGGGAGAGCGGGAAAATGAGGAGAATTCAATAGTGTATGATAACATTGGGCCAAATGTCTGCATGGGGGACCACAAGGTAACACCAGGGGCTCCAGCCATTTTTCTCTTTTATTGTAAATGAATGTCCCTTTAAATGTTGTTGAAACTGGCAAGAAGTGGAAGAGGCTTTCTGAGAAACGCCTTTTCAAAGTATTGTTAAATAATGTTTTATGACTTTGTGGATTTAAAAAAAAAAACTTGCAGTGCAAATACATTTCTCTGCATCAGCATTTTATTGCAAAACACGTTAGGGACATTTTTTTGTCAATGTGATCTAATGTAGAGCAGTTCCAAATTCCAGTCAGTTTTGATCTTGAGGTGTCTGTAGAGGGATTTTATTTTTCATCATCACATTGAGTCCAAACATGCACTTAACCCAACAAAAATAATAATTCAACGAGAGAAGATTTAGGTTGTTTGCCATCTGATAGTCCAGTAGATTCGGCTTGATTGGGAACTAAAGTTGCAACATTTGTTACATTTTCAGTTAGTGCAGTTTGCTTTCACAATGACTGTCTCAAATGAACCAAACTGATTGAAAAAGTTTTTCCCCTCCTCGCCTGTGATGGCGCTGCACCAAGATCCACTGAATTAAACAACATGAAAACCTCTGAAGAAGAAGCATAACTTCCTCCTGTGCAAATTGTAATCAAATATGGAGTAGCGTCAGATTTTAGCAGTTGTAGGATTTCTCTTTTGTCTCTTGTCGTTAGCCATTTGTCCCGCTAGCACTAGACTAGCGTGTTTGTTTTGGATGCATTTACCCAGAATGCCCTGCGCTTTAGTCCACTTCCTGCTTTTGGAAGAGTTCAATTCATCAGAACAGAAATCTATGTTTTTAGATGGACCATTGTTGCCTTTTTTCGTCCACATAAGAGTTCAATTTTGCATTCACACCTCCCCAAATGAACTTTCTGAACAAACGAAGTAGAGTTGGATTAAAGCGGATTAAACAGGGCTGGTGTGAATGCACCTTTAGATTTGCAGTGGCCTAGTCAAAGGCCAGAACTAAATCTGATTGAAAACCTGTGGGGATAATTCTGTGGACAACATATTTTCTCACAGTTTTCGGAGTTTGGAGAAATATTGCATGACAGAGTACAGAAACACTTTAAATGTGGACAGAGGTGCCTTAAGTTAAATCTGTTCTTATGCAAAGGCACCCTGGACACTAAAAAAAAAATAAAAAGAACTGCAGCAGCCTCTAAATCACACATCAGTGCTAAAATCTTGGCTGCCTCTGTTTAAGAAGTGTCCAGTGTAGTTGACACTCGGGCCCAAAAATGTGCGGTGCTGCTGTGTGAGTTTAACCTGCATGTTAAAGGTGCTCAGAGGTCAGAGGGCAGCAGCGAGTCCTCTTCCCACAGAGCAACAACTCTCCGGTTTCTTTTTCCTGACTGGTTTGTCTCCTTCCCCCCCGCCAGCCCGTCTTCTTGTCCTTCCGATTACCAGCGGGGAAAGGTAATCCTTATGCATGTACCTGCAGATGTTGTGTGGTGCTGTGATTTCGTGGTAAATATCATTTTTCGTTTCTTTATTAACATTCTTCCCCATTGTTGCAACTGTTTGCTTTGATTGGCTTATGTTTTCTCTGCCATTATCTCACACCAAAGTACTTGTAAGAGCAAATGTTTCCTGTCTGAAGAGTTTTTATCCAGAGATAAAACTTCAACTGTTGAGAACTTAAAATGCCTCGACCATTTTAAGATGCTTTCTTACAAGCTAGACTTTAATTTTTTTATTCTAACCCGTGAGCGAATGTCCTGTAGGTCAAATAGTGCAAAAGTATTCATACTACTTGGACCTTTTCCCATTTTGTCACCTCACTATCACAAACAGAAGTATTTTGAGGTTTGTGATCAATAACTGCAAAGACACAAAGTCTTGTCAAAAATGTTTGTCTAATTTCTAAAGCAAATATCTTAGTACACTTAAAATGAGACAAATAACTTTGAAGTAACTTTTCAGCAAGATAGATAAGTTTGTTTTAAGTCTATAATTATTTAATATAAAAAAAAAATTTTTTTCACTTTAAACAGGAAAAATATTTTGCCATAAGAATAACTTGTATTTTTGTCTATATTTGAGAATGTTCTACTTGAAAGAAACTTATTTATCTTGCTAAAAAGTTACTTTTTAGTTAGTTTTGTTTTATTTCAAGTACTCCAAGATATTTGCACTAGGAAGACAAAAGTCTTTGGTAGGATTTTGTGTTTTTAAATACAAAAACCAGTAGAAAACTTGAGACTAGAGCAGGACAACGACCCTAAAAATGAAAAAGAAATAAATCAAAGTCTATTGAAGTGTTAGAATGGCCTAGTCAAAGTTCAGACATAAATCTAATGAAGCCTATGGTGGGACTTGAAAATTATGGAGAAAAAAATTCACTGGAGTTTGTGGTTGTGATGTTGAAAAATGTGCAAAAGTCATGAATACTTTTGAAAAGCATCCTAACTCTGCAAAAACACAAAACCTAAGTATTTTGGTCTAGTTTCTAGTGTAACTGTCTTAGTACAGTTGGATCAAAACAGAACTAACTTACAAGTAACTGTCATGAAAATACTGGAGCTTGATTAAGTTAATAATTCCTTAATAACATTAAGGATTTTTTACTTAAACTACCTCCGATATATTACTGAAAAGCTACTTCTAAGTTAGTTTTGTCTTATTTCAGGTGCACTAAGATATTCGCACTAGAAACTGAACCAAAAATACTTGATACGATTTTGTGTTTCTGCAGCAAATACTTTTTAAAATTTAAGTGTAAATGTTTTATCTTTCTTTTTTTCTCCTCTCCCACAGGGAATTCTTGCCAAAGGGAGGTAGAACATATTCCATGAAGAGCCTGAAAAACACATGCATACACACACACACACACGCCTGCACACCCAGTTTGCACAAGCACACCCCGAAGATCCCAGACAAGCTTCTTTTATTTTCAGCGGCGCTGCGTTTTCCGGACGGCTCATCCGTGCCGTTTTCTCTCCATAAAACACTTGTCGAGATGCGGACGAACACCCGAGGAGGGCCCCGGCTCCGTGCGACAGACGCACATTGCTGACCTCACCGTTGCCATGCAACCCTATTCCCCAGAAGAAGAAGGAGGGAAAAAAAGACAATCAGGGCGATGAATAAGCCACCCTTTTTTTCCATGCCACAGCCTCATTTCCAAAACTCTAATCCCAATCAGTCATACTACATGCTTTTAGACAGTTTACTGGCCATTTTTAGGTATGCCTAAATGTATAGAAGCTACTTTTCAAACAATATGTAAGGTGTTAAACAAAAAAACCCAGAAAAGATAAGAAAAATGTGCAATGCAAAAAATGTTGTATATCCATATTGTTAGGTTTATTTGTACATTTGACAGTATAATATAGAGCCTTGGATGGTTTTAGTGCAGTTCTCTGACCAAACTTCACCGTCCCTGTTGGAATAAGTAGGACTTCTGATCTTAGTTTATTATGAAACTATATGAAACTATATACTTTTCATCCTGTTGCCTGACACATCAGTGGACTTTTTCATTTTATATGCTGTACTTTTTAAAAGAGATAATTTATGGTTCGCACCAAAACGTTTGTGCTGCAGCGTGCGCAGACACCGAGCGAGCGGGAACGCTCGGATAAGTTCAGGAAGAAAAACTCTTCTGTGATTTATTGCCTATCCAAGAATGTTTTAAGCAGTGCCATAGACCATTCAAGTATATTATATATATATATATATATATGTTTAAATGTATATATATATATATATATAAAATATATATAAGATAATGTTTGATATAAATAGCACCCTCACATTATGTCATTATTATTCCTACTCTAACTTATTTCTATAATATTATGGTTCTGAATGTGATATTTTAGGTAGGCTTGGGTGTCCCTTTAAGATGTAAACTGTTTTTGTTTTTGTTTTTGTTACTGCATTGTGGTGCCAAGTATCCTACACAGACATAAAGTGTGTAAGAGTTGAGAAATATCATCCGTAAAGGTGTTTATTTCCAAATGTAAGACTCTAAACCCAGAAGAAGAAGAAAGCAGGGAGATTTTCTGCTTTTGCTGTGTGGAGCCCCCAGGACGAGCATTAAAGGGGGCAACCGGAGACGGCAGCGTTTTTATTTTTTCCTTTTATCGCTTTCATTCACCACACTACAGGTTTCGGACTGTTTGAAGCCGTCAGACCGATTCTTTGTGATTTCTTTATTTGTTTCATCTTGATGAATCACAGCAAGTGGAGTTTTTAAATGTTTTTTCTTTGTCTTTTTTTTGTGCCTGCTGGAGAGTTAATGTCTTTTGTTTGTGTTGGTTTGTAGGCAACAAAGAAGCTTGTTTTTGTTCCTGCTGGTCATTCTGAGTATTCTGTAGGAGTTTAAGCCACAGTTGTTTTTTTCTTCACTCCATCTTATAAAAGAGATTTTATTCTAGCCCCTTCTGGAAGGCCTGGCCTCTATTGTAGGTGATGCAGTTCTTAAGCAATAAAAACCATTAGAGCTCAACTCGTGTTTTGTCTCTTTAATCGTGTTTCTTTATTCAGAAGAGACTCACTTTATTGTATTTTAGGTTTTGCATGAGAGATTAGAATTACTACGTATTAATTAGATGTTTTATTACTTCATCGTCTCCAAGTTAGTTTTACCAATGAACTTTCTATAGAAATTGTAGAGATGCATGTAGACAAAATTGTGAATAGGCATATAAATAAACAAAAATCATAACACATTTATATCTTTATAAAGATACTTTGAAAAAAAAAATTGTAGAAATTTTAAAAAGTATTTAAAATTTTTTTAGTATTAATATTAGTCTAATGTTTGAAATAAATGTTAAAATATTTCTGTTGATGGCAGGTTTATAACCAAAAAAAAAAAAATTAATTCCTGATTGGCCTGATGAGGCCTCAAATTTATGAGGTCAGCTGCAGTAGCAGGTACCGTCCACAGAGGGCGCTCTTCCGTCCAGCAGCACCACCTTACATTTACTGTGAACCACCAAATGCTAGTTTTCTTCCTTTAAATAGAATATATAGAATAATCATAATATGTTAGCTATTTCTAAAAATGTGAATTTTTTTCCATAACTAATATTTTGTTGCATTTTCTATATATAAAGCCCACTCACACAAAAAAAAATAAAACATAACAAAAAGCTTGTTAAATAATTTATTCATAATACAAAGTCTTGTTTTTCCTTCCTATATTCTTCCTGGAAGCAATAATACTTTTTTTTTTAGATCAACATAATTAAAGATGCTGCAGTTTTATGGCCCGCTCCATAATGAGGTAAAACTCAAACTCTTCTGAATGAAAACAAAGGGAAGATGTTAAAAGAAATTGTTTGTTTCCGTCTTTTTACAGTGATTATTTACAGCAAGTATTTTCTGCACTTCTCTGCGTGAAGAGTTGAATAAAAGGTTGAGAAAACGGATTAAAAACGTAAACAGCGGGTCAAATAGCTAAGGAAGGGAGAGAGACATGAAGTTTGAACCAACATAACCAGTATAAAATATATACAGTCTCACTTCACTCATCCCAAGCAGACAACCCCCCTACATTCCCAAAAACAAAAGGCATAATAACTTTAGCTTTTTTAGCACAGCAGATTTACCCTGGTTAAAGTGAGCTTCAGAACCTCACAGGCCCGTTTACACCATGCGTCTGCGATCCGGATCAGCACGGAGGCAGTGTGGCGAAAAAAACATGAAAAACAGCTGACAACAGATGGGTACTGCTGTTTAAAGCAGAAAAAAGTTACTTTAAAGCAACAGAAATGAGAAATTGAATTGGAATTGGAAGAATTTAGATTATTGTTGATGAGACTTTTCCTGGTCAATACCAATTTTTTAAAAGGAATTTTTAACAAAATAATCCCTGTTCATGCAATAAAGTATACATCTCTAGCCCTAAATTTGATTTATATTAAACTGAAAAAAGTGCATCAAAGTGCAAGTTGTTGGTTGATGTGTTAATGTGCCAACAACAAAAAGTAGCAATTCTTAGTTTTAATGCATTTAGCAAATCACTGAATCAGAGACAATCAATGAAAAATCGGCTAATTCCGATTCTTGGACTGCTGATTGGTGCATTTCTAGTTGGGGAAAATGCTTTGATGCATGAATAAGGATGATATTTCTATTTTACGTTGGATTGAAAACTAACAAAAAAAGCTGAATATCAATTTTCTCTTTTTTAATGCGTTTTATTCCTGTATTGACCAGGGAAAGTCTGACCGGTGCATCTCTAATAATAATTAAAAAAAACAAAAAGTCCTGGAGTACCCTGGAACTTTGGGTTATTATTGTGGAATAAATGAGTGAGTCTCGCCGATCCGGATTTAATATTGTGTTTAAATTTGCCGCCGCAGTTAAAACTCCCACTTGGCAAGTTTATTCCTCAGTTTTACTGTCCTCTGCACCGACAGAAACTTGGCCTCAGTTTTTTTTTTCCTTCAAGTTCAGCTCGTACGAGGAGTTCTGGAGCGACTCGTGTCCAGTGAAGATGAAGCCCCCCTCTCTGGCATTTTCTCTGCCCGAGCAAAATGAAACAAAAAAAATAATAAATTGCGCTTCCCATCAGGCGCAGGTTGCTATATCAGGTGGGAACTGAGTGGGACGGGTCTCCGGCGCCGGACCCCGCTGCTCTGTCCATCACAAGGTGTCCGAGCTGTTACTGCAGGGGCTGATCAGCGCCAGGTTGGTGGTGGCCTTGTGCTTCTTCAACAGTCTCGTGATTTTCTCGTCGTCGGAGTTGGGGTCCAGCGGCTTGTTGTACTCGTCGTCTTCCTCGTTGTCCGAGCTCTCCTTCATCTTCTCCGTCTCAGAGTCGTGCTTCTTCTTGGCTGAGGCCATCTCCGCGGCGTGTCTCTTCCTCCACTTGGTCCTCCGGTTCTGGAACCAAACCTGAGGCACAGGGCAGAAAAAAAATCTAATAAATGAAGCAAATATTTACCTATTATCTGTTACAGTGGCTGTGAATTTTAATTCATTTTTAATTCTGTTTACCTTTACTTGACTCTCGGTCATTCCTAGGGAGTAGGCCAGCCGGGCTCGCTCGGGTCCAGCCAGGTATTTGGTCTGCTCGAAGGTTTTCTCCAGAGCAAAAATCTGCTGTCCGGAAAACGTCGGCCTGGAGTGTTTCTTCTTGCCGTCTTTGTCCACCATGAGGTTAGCCTGAGCTGCAGAGCACAAGACAGAAACATGGAGGGGGAAATAAATTCAGAAAACTCCTTTAATTTGTGCTGTCTCAACAAAAATATTTTCCAGATTGTCTTGCGATATATCTATTAATTAAAATATATATATACTTTTTTTTTTAAATAATTGTGATTTAAGCTACATCCCTGTCTGCTTTGTTAGAGTGAAAAACTCAACAAAAAGTCATCAGAGGAACTTAAAAACAATCAATGGAAATGAATAAATATATATATAAAAAAAAACTATCTATTTAAAATTAAAACATTATCTTTTAAAACGTGTTATTTTAAATCACCTGCACTGTATTTCAATTGGTAGTTAAAATAGACCACCTTTAGTTTGACATAAAGCTTATTTTTTTACAGTTAATATATTGCAAAAACATAATAGATTTAATTGCATGTTGCACTGCTTTCGTCTATTCCTGTTCTCTGTTTTTAAGACTTTTATTGTAAAGCGTTTTGCACAAATAAAATAAAAAAATCAACTTGTTCTAGTTTGTGTGGGTAACTGCAATAATACCTGCATAAAGCCGACAAATTAAATGTTATAATAATTTGGGTGATCTAGAGCTTTCTAAGGTTGTGTAGTAAAATGTGTATAAACGCTACAATATTTTAGACACAAAATAGTCGATAATTCAAAATAAAAACTAATTTACTCAATGATGAAAAAAAATTAAATATTATAAGATATTTCAGGGTAAGAGAGAAAATCTAATATATACAAATTAAACCACAATAGCTCCAGAAAAACTAAATTTACTGAAATAACAACTAATAAGCAAACATCCACGCACGCAAATAAAATAAATAATTTTTAAAAAGTAATTTAATGAAGGATGCTTACTTGGACACGGAACCCGCGGGTCCCTCCACGGGGCCCCCTGCATCACCCCGGGCCAGAAGATGGGCGCCCTGCCGGGCAGCTCGGCCAGCGGCTTCGGGTACCGGGACACCGCGGGGCTGAAGTACATCCCGGCCGCTGTGGTCGCCGCCAGCCCGTTTATCCGCGGGAAGCCGGACAGCAGCTGCCCGGCGGTGGTGATGGGTCTCCCCAGAATGTCGCTTATTCCATGCGGGGTTCCCCCGGAGATGTGCGAGCTGAGGTTGGACAGCGAGGGCGCCTTGAAGCCCGCCGGGCTCTGCTGCAGCGCGTACGGGAACAGCGACGTCTTCATCTCGGTCATGTTGTGCAGCGCCGCCAGCGGGGTGCTGCCCAGAACGAACGCACTCTGCCGGTTAGCGTCCATCTGCCCGACCGCTAACATTTGTAAACATGAACCACCGAACTCACTTCAGTGGAAATAAACGACTTAAAGATTTTTTTTTATTACTATTATTTTAAAAAAAACGCGCATTTGTCGCTTTTCCTTCCAAAGTATCCTGAATGTCGAAGGAAGGAAGAGTCGGGAAAAACTTCTTCTCTCCTGGGAAGTTCAGACCCGGATGAAACCCCCCCTGAAAGTGTCTCTCCGTGTTTGTTTAGGTCGCAGTCCGCCGCAGGAATCCTCGCCAAAGTCAGCCGGTTCGATGATGTTTTTAGTGGTTTTGATGGGAACCATTAAAGAGTCTCCTTTTCATCCCATAAATTGACTCTCTCTCTGCTAGAAGGGAAGCGGGACTCACTGATAACATGACAGCCACCTGCAGGCGCTCCATTCTGATTGGATACCGCTGAGTGATACTGCATTTTGATTGGAGGACACGGAACCGCCGCTGATACGTTTTACCCTAATGCTGTGTTCACGTACCGTCGGAAATATAATATTTGTTGTTGACTGCATTTGTTTTTGCGGTGATCAGTTAAGAGCCTGAAAATCATTCCCCCCTCTTTCCTCCTTTGTCAATATTTCCCTGCACTTAACTTCTCGTAAGTTATTGCTGCTTATTAAATACTTATATATTTTTTAAAATCACAAACGCAATCTTTTCAAAATCTCTAGCCACCTGTTTCAAAATAAGACAGATAATGTTATGTAATTAATGTTGACATATGAAGATGCATAATTAGAGGTCTCTGCATGCTTTGTTAATTTGGGATTCTCATTAGATAATTGTAATAATAATTAAAAAGAAAACTTATGGTCATTTGATTTGTAATTTTAAATACAAAATATGAAACTAAGAAGCAATCTCGTCTAGAGCACAAATAAAAATGTGACATCTTTTCATAAAAACAAAGGCAAAGTGGAACAAAAAAAAGTCTAATTTTCTGGCGCTGCCCCCCGTGACGTCACTGTCCACCAGGACATCGGCTTGCATGCAATTAATTAAAGCAGCAATTCTTCATATACGTAATCTTGTCTAAATTATGAAAATGGGGCATATATATTCATTTTAAGGGTTATAGTTCATATTTGTGTTTTTATGTGAAAATATTTCTGGTCATCTTTAAGGTGTACAGAACAAATAGCGCCTCCTTCAGGTATAGGAAACAACGGCAGCAGAATTAGGATGCGTAAAAAATGGATTATAACTCATCTCTGTTATCCTGTGATTTTTTTATTGTTATTCTAAACATTAAAAAACTCATTTAAGTCACTTATACATTCTGAGACAAAAGTTTTTTGTTTTAAACAATTTAAACATATATTAAAAATGTTGATCAAACTTGTTCTTTGCTTATTTGTAGTTATTATTGTCATTATATATTTGTTTATAACAACTACAGCCACTTATGAAAACATACATGGACCATGAAACCCTGATGCGAATAAATCTCAGACATCATTCATTTTAAAACTAATTATTTTTTTAAACTCATGTAGGTCTTAAAGCTTTATTCACAAAAATTTCTTCCTTTCTGTCATTGATATTATTATCAATAGAAGTAACATTTCAGATATTTACATAAGAATAGTCAGATTCGGATACAGTTTATCCCACCTTTAAAACATAGAAATCGCGTCCAAAATTAATAAATACCTCAAGTTATATCTGTAGATATTGGTAATGATTTTTTTTTTCTAAAACTGCTTTGAAATAGTCATACTCAATATGTTTCATGACTTCTTCACCAGTCATTTATTTAGTGATGATGCAAAACATTGTAAATTAAAAGTATCTGGAAGAATTTTACCTTGTATATCTTATATAAATCAAATTACCAATAATAATTCTTTCAGTTGTAAAGTGTTAATATTTAGTAATATAAAGCATAATGCCTGGATTATTTTGAAGATATCTATAATGTTTTTCATTTTGGATAGCCAAATTGAAACATATTACTAACATGACAGCATGTTTATTGATCACAAAGATTTTTTAACTCATCTAAAATTGAGCAGAAAGTCCTCTAAAGCCAGAGGACGAATGTTGTTAAAGAATGTGATCAGGCATAACATTATGACCACCTGCTAAATAACAGCTCTGAAGGTTTTCTGTGAAATCTGGTGCCAGAAAGTTAGCAGCAGATCTTTTAAGTTGTGAATCAGAGGAGGCTTGATTAGATTGAAGTCAGAGGCCGAGTTAATACCTGAAACTTGTAGAACCATTTTTCTGTTTCTAAAACATCGACTTTGAGGACATTTCCATTTACTCGCTTAGATATTCAGGCACTAGAGGCTACCATGATGAATCATCTTTCTTTAGTTCAGCTGTCATTGGTCATAATGTTATGCACGCATATATTACAACAGCTTGCCATACTTTGCTCAGCAGAGTGCGTCTCAGTACTTTTCCGTGCATCTGATGGACATTAGATGGTGCAACAAGTGTTTCTGTAGGAACTTTGTTGAGATTTGAGGTGGAAGATCTTTGGTGATTCAGCCAAAACGTTTCCACAATCCTTTTTTTCTCATAATGACAGCAGCTCTATGCAGCTTTTCTTTACTCCATCAGCACTTCTAGAAGAGAGGGGGTGATACATCTATTTAGCACAATATCTGTTAGTGGTGTGATTGCTCAAAATCTTTGATATTGAAATCTGGCTATTTTGGTTCTCTTGACTGTCTTTGTAAAAAATGCTTCAATCATTTTTCTGTCTTTTCAGTTTACAGTTCTGATGTTTTCCTGGGGTTACAATGAATGCAAAAAAAAAAAAATCCTCACAATGAGAAATTAGAAACATGCAAATAGAAACAGAAACGGAAAAAACTGAAAATTATCATAAAAATAACCCTAATTCGTTGCCTTATGTGACGTCATGAAAGGTGAGCATGGCAGGAAAGATTTTATCTTGATTAAACTTACATTTCAAACAGAATACAAAAAAAAAAACCCCAAATAAACAAACAAACACAGAGAGAACTGTGTTGTTATGGATGACAATTTATATCTAAGACGAGTTTGACTTATTTTATAGCAAAGTATTTTTTAAAGCGGCTTTAAACTTGACGATAGTGTGAGAAAAGTGATGTCGGAGGAGACCGTGAACGCATCATCAGCTGCAGCGCTCTGCTGAGCTCCTCAGCGCTGCTGGTGATGAGCTCTCTCATGTGGAAGTAGTTCGTTTCTTCCACAGCAAAGAATATTTACGTATGTTTCTACAAGAAACATTAATATAATCAATTTAAAAACGAACTCGATCGACGACAGTTGTTAAGAAAACTCCATCATTGGCTTTAAAGTCTTTTTTTTTTTAGATCTAGAGAGGACGCTGTCTAAATTCCTTTTCCCCTTTCCATTTATAAACCGTTTAGTTAGACTTTAATTTATCATACAGATGAGTTCAAAACAAAACATTTTAATTCTTATTCTAGTTTTCAGCAGAACTGCGCACAAAACTTGTAAAGTCTTTCGTTTAGTCCGAATTTTAGGTGCTCAAAACAAACATGTGATGCTTTTACTTCTGAGTCTGGCTGCGCTGGAGAGAAAGCGCGGCTCCACTCATCACCCTGAGTGCTGTAATATTTTATGGAGATGTGAGGAGCTTGAGAGAGTGAAATATGGCACTGTTAGTGTTTAAAAGGCTCCTGCAAAAAAAAAAAAAAAAAAAAAAAAAAAGCACCTTGCGTCTGATTTCCTCACCGCGGAGAGATTGTGGGTTTTAAGAGGTTTTCAACGCGACGTGATTCACAATTTTGACTGTATTTCTTCAAGCTTTCAGGAGATGCAGCAGACGCGCGTTTTCCAATCCTGTAAATGGCCTTCTATTTCTAATTTATCCTCCTGTATTCTCCTCTGATTGTGTGCATTTATTTTATTATCCTATTTGAAGGTCTTTCTGAAATGATCACATATCGGAGGAAAATAAATATCTATAAATATGTGACAGACGCGCTGCTCAGCCGCCGTAGCAGGTTAAATGTGGGGCAGATATGGTTCTCCTCCGGAGGGAGACAGATGAGGAAGATTGGTACTTTTATTCCTCCCTCTCGCTCCTCGTCTGCAGCCAGAGATGAAGCTCGACAGGCTGGCGATCACTGCAAATGTAACAATCCAACTCAATGGATGAGTTGGATTTCTGTATCAGAAACCTGCAGGTAACTTAAAGTTTAAACCCAGTTTTATTGTTTTGTATGAGCGAAAAGTTATTAACTAATAAGAAAAACTGGGCAACGGATCAAATAGTAAGAGAAAAAAAATATTTTAACAACAACAACAACAGAATAATAATAATAATAATAATAATAATAATAATAATAATAATAATAATAATAATAATAATAATAATAATAATAATAATAATAATAATAATAATAATAATAATAATAATTTTATTAGTGTTATCATAAGATTTGATGTCCATATAAATATTCGTTTATTTTTTTTGAATTGACTCACAGAGACTAACGGACTGCTGGATTCAAATAATTGACAATTATCCAGAGTTCTGGTGGGTTTACTTCCCGTCTCTCTGTGAGTTTGTCCTCAGTAATCTGGTAAAACATTTTAAATATCAGGAAAGGTTCAGAAAACTTTGTGGTCACGAAAAAAAGAAAAGAAAAGAAAAGTCAAACGTACAACGTGTTGCCGTAAGAAAGTCATACCGACCGGCTTGACTTATAATAGGAAGGGGCAAAAAATCAACAGGCGCTTTGATAGTTTGATCAATGGCGCCCTCTGGTGGGAATAATCTGAAACTGCTCAGAGTTATGCCCATGCTGTATTTTATTACTATTTAGGAAAATTTGTCTTTTCGTTTTTTACTGGAATAAAAAGTAATTTTATTTAAAAATAAAATAAAATAAATAGTGATCAAAACTTTTAGAATTGTAATGAAATATTTTTATTTGTGAAGTAAAATTAAATTTCTTTATTCAAATCAGTTATTTTTTAATCTCACAAAGATGAAAAAGCCATAAGTGACTCTTTGGGTCTTCCACAATGGCCCTTTTGAACTTTGAGTAAAAACTATAAAGGACAAACTAATGTTTTTAAATATAAATATAACAAGAAATGCAGCAATGTTTCACTTTTTTTCATGGAATAATTGAAAAAAAAAATCATAAAAGAATTACACTAAAAATACCAGATTTTTTTAAAGACCTATTTTTATCATAAATTGGTCAGAAAACATATAAATAACTTTGTGGGGTTTTTAAAGAAATAGCAACAAATGTTCAATATTATGAGATCATGAGCTGCTTTTTTCACTCAAGTAACATTTGCGGCTCATAACGAGTTTTAAGTGGGTGGAATTAGGGATTATAAAAGTTGCACAGACCTGCTCTAAATAAAATCTGGTGCAGCCAATCAAAATAAAAAAAGTCCACATTTATGTAACAATTCAGTCTAAGTATAAATCTAATTGTTTGCTGAAGGCCTCAGAAGTTCGTTAGTAAACAGTAGCGATGGTCGCCCACCCATCGCTACTGGACCCTCCGAAGAGTCCACCAACATGCTGACGGAGGAGACCGACCAGGACCTGCAGTCCGACGCTCAGCATCATGCTATTTATTCTGTGCCTCTCTGTGTTTATGTCTTCTCAGACAAGTGATGAAAGCTGCAGTCCAGCTTCATGGAAACAAGGCAACAAGGAGAATGATGTGGAGATGTTTAAAATAAAGTTACTTATAATACAACAAAACAAGCTTTGAACATCTCACAGAACATCATAAACACATGGAAAAATATCGCACAACTCTAAGCCTTCCAGGACATATTCATGTGTTAGAGTGTTTCATGTTTTTACTCGTTTGAGTGGGAAATGTTTTTGAGTTTTTGTTTTTTTTTTTTAGTTTTGATCCCTGATGCACTTGCCCTGCGCTCCCGGGGTTGTTAATTGGTTGCCATGGCAACGAGTCACACACTGTTACCTTAACACTGAGCTCAACGACTGAGAGAAAAGAAAATAACACAACCACCCGTTTTTCTACATTTTCCCAGAACATCCTTGCATCATTTGTTCGTAGAACGTGGCGCCATTCAGAGGAATCATCAAATAGGATGAAATATTTCATAAAGCACAGGAGCCAAAGTTTGTTAAATTTTAAACCATGGCTCCTACAGCGACCATTAAATTCAATTATTGGCCAATATAAAAGATAAATTCGCTTTGTTCTCTCTTGTATCTTTACAGAACTGACAGAAACCAAACTATTTATAGATTTATATGCAGAGAGAATATATATTTGTACACATCCAAACATCAGCATCTCAGCTGTAAGCCACATTTTATAGAATCCAATAACATCGATGGTCACTCTACTCACCAACTGCCTCAACCAGACCTAAATACATTTTTTCGTCTGTTTATTATTTGCTATATTAAAGCAAATATATTCAGCAAATACCAACTCATTCCATAAATTAGAATATGAATGAAAAGTTTCTCTGTTAGTAATTCCATCACCAAGTGAAACACATTATATAGATTAATTAGATTATGTCCATTTTAACATATTTATGGTATGTTTAATGCCTGCTAAAAAGTTATTTTTGAAAGGTACTATTAATCTGACAAGCCTGATCAGGACATATATCCTAATTTATTGAATAAGACGGTAAGGCATTCACAAGTAAGTTTAGGCATATTTCTTAGCACTAAAAAAGAAAAGGCCTTCCAGTAACTGTGGGTGCATCATTCCCCTGCTCCTTCTCTTCCCCACCAACTTGCAACACAAAGTTACACCCTTGAATGAATCACAGTGTTCCTTACAAATAGCTTGAGCTTTGTTGCAACAGAACCATTGCAGAAATGTAAAATGTATGAGATGAAGTTCTCTCTCTCTGACTTTCTCTCTCTCTCTGCAACAAAACCCAAACCATTGTCTTTCACCTCCAGAATTTTGCCAAAATTGGAAATATTCTGTCCAGAAGTGATGCTGGAAAACTAGTCTAGGCATTTATTACTTGCAGGTTGGACTTTTGTAATTCTTCACTTGCAGGAAGTCTACAAAATGCAGTTAAAAGCCTTCAACTGATCCAACATGCTGCAGCCAGGGTATTGATGGAAAATTAAAAAGAGAGATTATATTTCTCCCATTTTTTATTGGCTCTACTTTTAAGACTAGAACTTTCCTTTTTGGTGAAGCAGCTTATAGTCAGACTAGTTTAAGTTTTCCTGACATATTTGGGTAGTTATGCTGCCAGTAGGTTTGGCTGCTGGAGGACAAACTGACCATTTTTTCTCAATTTCTGCTTCTAATACTCTCCAATTTGCATTATTTACAGTTACTTCAACTGTTAACTTTATATGTTCTTTCAGCTTTTTACTCTCCATAGAAGCTCCACCTGGTCTGGTGTTCAGTTTAGCTGTGGTATCTTACTGGAGGAGGGACTGCTGTATGGAGCTAAAACTGTCTCATAATTCACAAATGCACAAGACGAAATCCACACTTGTATTTTTGATGCAAACACAAATATATCTTGATTTCCAAGCTGTTTCTGGCCTGTGAGTTATGCTGCATTTGTGTGTGAATTTTGAGACTCCCCTCACGACTCAATCCACAAAAGTCTTTTTTAAATAAATGGTCTATCTGTTTTGATGATCAGCAACCAATCAAATAGCTTCCCTGTTTCACCCAATCATATGAACGAAGCCCCACATTGGGGTAACCTGTTTCACCCAATCACATTAACCCATTCCAACAGCGCTGTAGCAGTTTACACCTCAGCCTGGCTTCTGGAAGCGACAGAGGAGCGGTAAGTGAAATATCTATCTAATGTATTTGGCTATTTATCCCCACGTCATTATTATTAATGTTAATCGATTTAATTGTGCAACTGTCATCACAAGCTAGTGATCTAAGTGAGTAAGCTGTGCTACCGAGCTATGCTAGCGTTAGCTATGCTAGCTTAGCATTTATCACCTTAACATGCTGTTGCTCCGCAGTTCGGAGTATTTCGGTTCAATTAACACAAAAATAAGGCGACCCACATAGAGTTTCTGACAGATAATCAGAAGTGCAAGTTAGTTAATCAACCACCGCTAGTGTTCAGGCATCACTTCCTAATGATCGCAAAATGACAATTCAAAAACATAAATCTGCAATGGACAGAATGTTCTGTTTGGTGATTTTACTTTTTTGAGTGGGAAATGTTTTTGTGTTGTTTTTAGTTTTGATTCCTGATGCACGTTTTGCATTTGTGAATCTTTGTCTGTGCATTTGTGAATTATGAGACAGTTTTAGCTCCATACTGCCGAGATAATGTAAGCGATTGTCTCAGGAGGGAATGCTGGTTTCCTTAGATAGAAACTTTTTAAACTATTTGACTTAATACTCTGATTGATAACTCGGATCAACTGGAATGTATGTGTGATGAAACTTGAAATGAATTTAAAATAAATACATTTTTTCTAAAGTGCCTCAACATGACGTGGCGTGATTTGGCGCTATGTGAATAAACTGAGTGCTTTAACCTGTGAAATCACTAGATGGCGCCCTGCAACCAGAACACAACCAGCAGACTGTGAGCCGGTTCAGATGAACTCTTCATACAGCCTGAGAGGAGAGAACCGTTCAATAAAGACCGATCAGCTGAATCACTTCACAATAGAAACACAAGCAGACTGTTGTAGTAAGCCTGATATGTTCCTGTTAAATTAAAGTCAATTTATTTTAGGTTCAATACATTTGAATATTGTTGAAAAGTTCATTCATCACAAAGTGGAACACTTTACAAAGTTAATTGGACACAAACAGATGGATATTTAAAGCCTTTATATCTGTTTACAGTTAATGAAAACAGGATATTTAAAATTAAAATATTACATCAGAACAACAACAACAATAATAATAATAATAATAAAAAGCTGGGTCAAATGGTTGAACAGGCCAAGTTAACTAATGCCAAAAAGGGCATTGTTACTCTAGAAAACCTTTCTTTTTCTCCTGCAATATTAAATAAATTTGAGAAGAATTCATAAAAATCAAAAATATTTGGTGCATAGGGACCATTTTCGAAGTTATAGAAGTTGAGTGATGATATCAATTGAAACCAGGACTATTCAACCACACAGAAACTCTTTTGATGAACAAATGAATAATTTTTTTTCTATCTTTGCTGTACATCTTAATGATTTAATTTGCATGCAGCAGTTCTCATTTAGGTCAACAACATGCAACGCCTGTTCTGAATTCGATGCAAAAGGTCAGTGTGTTCATCCAAAGCTCCTCATGTTGCTAGTTTAACCCCTCAGGTGCTCCAAATTTCTCCCGCTCAGACTATGAAGTACGGTGGAGTCAGTCTCCACAGGACACTGGGTGGGTTTTACTCTGAGACGTTTGCTAACACCGGCAAAAACTGTAGAGTCAGATCAAAGACGGTCATCTCTCTATGTTGTCATTTTCCCTCCTTTATGTGACCATATTAAGCTGCATCAGACCATGGAGCAATAACCTGGGGGACCAGAGGGAAGTGAATGTGCTGGGTGCTGCAGTGCAGCTGTGATTGGCTGGAAAGCTTCTGGCTCCATCCTGGGGTTTATTTTGCTCCACCAAAGTCGGGGCGAAACACAGATCCTAAAGATTTTGAAGATATCCCAGAAACAAGAATTGGTTACCTCGGCTGTGGCCCAGTAAGCATGAGCAGGTTTAGACAGAAACAGATAAACTTGAAGAAAAAGAAGCATTTTAAATGTCATCTTAAGAAAACAACAAATACCGAAGACAAAACAGCTAACTGTTAGCTTTTTGTAAGCAAACAGTTATTCATCATGCTGGTATTTCTGTTTCTAACTATTTGCTTTTGCAATTTGACCTTTGCCCCCTAGGTCTCAGATGAACCATCTGGTGTGATCTTTAGTCACATGGTTGCTCTGTATCACCATTATTTCCTTTGACTTCAACACTGAGATCCAAAACCAAACTGGACAAGAATCCCTTTGTTTCTTTGACTGCTAACTTATTGAACTCTAATATGAATGTCGTGACTGTATGAAGGTCGTCACACTGCTCAACGTCCAGAGAGATGTAAATGTGACCTGATTGGCACACATCCTGTTTGCCATCAGGCCCCGACACATTCGCAGACATCTGTCTGTTCCACCTCTGGCGATGTTACATTAGTGAGGAAGATCCTTCAAAATAAATCATTGAGTAAGAGAGCTTAAAATATAGTTTTGTATCAGTCAAAGAGGATTAAACAAGAATGATTTAGCTGCTGAATATTTATTGAATTGTTGTTGTTGGAAGATATTCAGTTTGTTGTGCTATTTATAGCATGAAACAGAGATATGACACATAATAGTGCATTATTGATTTCTAAATTTGGACTGATAGAATGAGCTGAACAATCTATTTCCTGTCTTTCATGTTTGGTGTTGAATGGAGGACCCAAGTACAGCTTAGCTTATGTTGGAAAGCAAAGTCTTTAATCAGATTAAATAATAATAATAAAAAACTTGCACTCAAAGAACCTGATGGAAAACACCAACATGTAGACTGGGAAACAGAGAAACGTGTAACTTAATGGAAGGAGCCAGAGAGGAACAATAGTTGTGTTTCCATTACAAATGTGGGCAAAACTTTGTCAATTTTCTGCTAATGTAAAAAATACAATGTTGCAATTGTGGTGTTTCCTTTAAATAAGAAACCCAATTAAAATCACACATGAAGTTTGGTCATTAAAACACGCAGCGCCGTAACTATCCAACTACTTCCTATCATCTTCTACTTGATGGTTTGCAGCGGTGGCAACATCTGGTTGATCATGTGACTCGTGAAAATGTTTCCATTGCAATTTTGCAAAAATAAACCAATTTATATACGGCCAAAAAAATCCCACCTCATCCTAACGCCAAAACCTTTTATTGAAATACGAGTTGTTTTTTTTAAATTAGCATGTTTCCATTATTTTCAAAATGTGACATTTTTCTTTTCTTGCATTTTAAGCTCCACTAACAACTTAAGTTCATTTACTTCAAACTTCAAGTTAACAAAACACTTTCCTACAAACACCTGATGAGTTGCATTGATTCCCATTCCTCCCAAAAAACATAAAGTTGAAGCTTCAGGAAGAAGAAGCGATGGTACGTTGAAGCAGTTCAGACTTTTGCAGGTGTTTATAAAGTATCTGATCTTAACAACCCACAAAGGAAAGCATCAGGCAGACATAGAGCTCCTCCAAGAACAGCTCTATTCAAGCTGCACCAGAGGAAAACACCTGCCAATGATCGGCTAACGAGTGAAAGAGCCTTAAATTCCTCCTTCACATCAAAGTGATTCTTCACTCTGAGATCTGCTGGCCTCAGGCGTCTGCCTCAGACTCTCCAAGGCCCTGAAAGAAACCATTTATTTGATTTCCTGCATGGCTCAAACTCTGAAAATAAAGAAACACCTGCTGAGATTTCACAATCACTCAGACACTCCACTGTAACAGCTATCATCATCAGGGCAGGGGTGTAACAGGAGATGGTAGCATGTTTCACAAGTTCTGACACCTTGGTGGAGATGTTAACAGAACGTACAGGTGCACCTCAATGAATGTTCCTGAAAGGTCTTTTTATCTTAAATGTACATATGTACTTTAAAAAAGGTCCAACCAAGGACTGAGCTTGTAAATTAGTCTGTGGCTACAAAACCTTCCTACAAAACCTTCGCTTTGTTTTTATCATGTAACATTTCTTATTGTACTGGGCTTGGTGAAATAAACTTGTACTGAATTGAATATAGATTCATTAAGCACAGTGATATTTTTGTGCAGGATTATTATTTAATTTTAGTTAACCTTTATTTTATCAGACAAATCCCACTGAGATTAAAAATGGCAAGAAAAACCTGGTCAAATTATGACTGCAAAAAAAATAAAAACCAGCTTCTCTTGAAACTGAAAATTCTTATAAAATAATAGCGTTATGACAATACTATAATCTACACAATAAAGGGGAAGACTGCTTAATTGATAGCTCGAAGGGTAAAGCTCTCCCATCTACAAATAAGCTGAGTATTCTTTTTATATTTTTAAAAAAATCCTTTATTTAACCATGTAAAACAACATTGAGATCCAGATCTCATTTTCAAGAGGGAGCTGCTTAGAAATCTGCACATCAACCTGGATACACAAAAGTGAAACATATGCACAAATAATGTATCCAATCAAATTAATGAGAAGTTGAGTGGAAGGAAAAAGTAGCTGCTTTTTTAGAGTGTGGACAGAGTCTGCATGGAGTTCAGTGTGAAGTTTAAAGTCAGTGACGGTTTTCGATTTCATGTCATTTGCTGATTCATCATCACCATCATTCTTCACTTTGCCGATAAGCTTAATGGAGAAGCTGACTTCATCTTTCCAGCAGGACTTGGTACCGGTCTGCTCTGCTAACGGTACCAGGTCAGGACTGGTCAGCAAAATGACACCAGAACCAACAAGCCTCAGATTGAGAGCAACCTGGGCTTTCTGAACTCCTCACCATGGCAACAGGCTGATCGCCTCCATGCTGTGCTGCATTGATACAGTAAGTCATGCAAAAGGAACTCCAGCCACATAGCAGTCGATGTATTAGAACGCTGCTTTTATAATTGTGAGAGAAAATATATATTTTTTTCATCTGCTGTAAACCATGTCACTCAGAATCAGTGGTGCACAAAGCAGAATGCTAGCATTTGTGATCTGATTAATTTAAAGAAATAAACTTTTTAATGATATTCTATTTCAATGACAACCTAAAATATGCAAATTTAATACAAACTTGATACACGTTTCACCATTGGGGCTAATATGAAGAGCAGGGTTGTTCAATATCATGATTGAAAGTCGTTTTGAATTCGTAATAGATTCAGTAAATCTGAGTATGTGGAACTCGATGCTGTGCATTAAGAAGGAGGCAGTCTGAAGTCTATCACTCTGCTGCATATTTCTATTATCGAAGGTTAATCTTAGATTCCTCTGACAGGTTTTAGGCGACACTTCCTTGACCTCTTGTCTGTTAAGGAATAAGCTCAACATATTTTATTTTTAGACTCTCACACCTCAGTGTTTGTCTACAGCCAAGATTTCTAGTTCCTTCACTTCTTTCCCCCCACCCATTGTGATCATTGCATTTTACCAATGTTGCATTTTATCCTCTATTTCTTGTGAATACTTGTCAAAGTTTCCCCCAGAAAACCTGCTTAGCCCAGATAGTAAGCAGCGTTAGGGACGTTCACCAGCTGTCCAATGAGTTTTTGTGTTAAAAAATGCTTGAAGTTACAAAAAGTCAGAGGTACAAAGCCGGCATCACAGTTTAATGTGTCAGCTATAAACCTAGCTGAATTCATCTGGTTACCGTGTATAAAAACCTTATTTAAAATAAACAAAAGATGATTAGCCTGGTGGAGGGGCAAGTAAAGTCTGGTGGCCCGCCAGGATTATCATACACTGGAGGAAACTCTACTTGTGTCTTATGAACTGAAAAGCAACCAAAGCAAAGGAAAAACACAGAAAAAGGAGTAGTATGCAAAAAACCTTTACTTGAGCCAACTTCAAAACATTTTTAAGAAAGTCTGGATGACCACTGTAGACAGACATGTTTCTCATGTCACTATGTCCCAAAGGAGTCAACAGAGAGTTTTTTTGTTGAAATAAAATTTTTGGACACAGTTAAGAGTATTGAATGGGACTCCTGTGGATTAACAGTTGCAACTACAAAGAGTTGTACAGTAAATCTGAATCATAGCAACAGTAAAGCTGAACGGATGACACAAAACCTCCGTAACGTTACAGAGAAAGAAAAGAAATGACAAATCTGAAGGGATTCGACTGCTGATGACGTCAGAGGAAGATTAAAGTTCTTGATAGAACTGGGTGGAAGTGATTAGGACCACAACACTAAAAGGTTCCTACAGCTGTGAGGCAGAAATGATTTACTCACAACAGCCAAATGATCACAGATCCCCTCCCTTCGCACTCCCCTGCAGTGTCTGGATTGAAGGTGTTTTGATGTAACTTCATTCGCCTGCTGAGAGTTGGAAATTAGATATCTGTCGATTGTGAAAGATTAACCTTTTCCTAAAATGTTATTGCCTTGGAAAAAAATGTGGTTTAGAGTTATCTGAAAGTTCATTTGTCAGTGATTTCCAGCAAATGATGTCTGTGTCCTTTTGGTGAGACAGTTTGAAACTCAACGGGAAAGAAAAACACTGCTTGCCTGGGGGGATTTTATTGATGTAGAAGAACATAGAACATAGCTGGTCGATAAAATGAGACTTTAAGAGCATCCAGGGAATTGAGTTCTACATGCACAATAGGAAAGGACGGCATGTAGCGCCCATGAAGCTGCTCTCATAACCACACACTGCAAAAATACTAAATCTCACCAAGTATTTTTAGTTTAATGCACTTGAAATAAGATGAGACTAACTGAAAAGTAGCTTTTCAGCAAGATACAGGAAATTTTTAAAGTAGATTATTCCGTAATATCGATGAAAAGGCACTAGTTCCACAGTATTCAAGTGGCAGATTATTTCAGTGATAATAATCTGTGGAATAATTAGAATCTTTACCAAATATTTTTGGTCTAGTTTCTAGTGCAAATATCTCAATACACTTGAAATAAGACAAAACAGTAACACTTTATTTGAAAGGTTGTGCATAAGACTGACATGACTGCCATAAACATGAAGGAGACTTCATGAATGTTTATAACAGATGTCATAAAGTGTCATTCAGTTAATAATGACACTTTTAATTAAAATTGACTTTAAAAATGACATTATTAACCGAATGACACTTCATGACATCAGTCAAAACAGTCACCTGTTTCGACAAGTTACAAGTAACTTTTCAGCAAAAATATAGCCGCTTGTTTTAAGTCAATAATTCCTCAAACTTGATGAAAAAGTACTAGGTCCACTAGCAGATTATTTATTTATAACAAAACATTTTTCCATGTTATAAGTGAAATAATCTACCAAAGGAGTTAGTATTTTTTATTCTATGCTAATATTGACTTAAAACAAGCTCCTATTTCTTGCAGAACAGTTACTTGTAAGTTAGTTTTGTCTCATTTGTACAAGATATTTGCACTAGAAATAAATACTTTGTAAGATTTTGTGTTTTTGCTGTGTAATCCGCACAGAGATTAATGCCACGCTTTCTGTTAGGCAGATATCAAGGGTACAGTCTGGGTCGTGTACCAAAGGTGGCGCGCACGCAGGGTCAGACTGATTGATTGCTCCGACGCCCAGAGTTCGCCGCTGCTGGTGTTCTCCCACCTCTGATGCTGCTCGAAGGTCTCGGCAGCCGCCTCACTTTGGACTTTAAAAAAAAAAATTGTAAAAAAACCCCGAAACTCTTTGCGGACATTTGTCAAGGAGGGTCTGTTGATGTCAGCTCTCCTTGGCTGCCTGTCGGTCCGCCGTGGCTGGCTGTTATTGATGACTAAGCAAATAAAAAGTGAGAGAATTAGAAGCGCATGAAGCATAAGGAGTTCTTCCAGATGAAGACAAATGAGTGGCCGGCAGCGAGATCACAAATTTTCAACTGTGAATACAAGCATAAAATCTGTATGCTCACCTCTCAGGTCGCTTGTGTTTCATATTTCCCATTAGCCACTCGGATTTCAGGAAGACAACCTTTTTCAAGATGACCAAATTTCTGAGTCTTTTAAACCAATTATTCCTATAAAATGTTGCTTATTTTTATGACTTGGATGAATTTTATGTCACAACACGTTTTCAACTTTGATCATCCTATTCATACAACTTTAAAGTGATAGTATGTAGAAAAAATCAGATGCCAAAACTGAAACTGAGGACTTTGCTATTTGCGAATCTCACACCAGTCATCAACAGGAAGGAGATGAAGATGTGTGATGTGGTTACGTGGCTTAGCAATTTAACAGTTTAGTGGTTTAGCATTAGTGTTGCTAAATGTCTTTTAATTTGTTTGGCTGTTTTGCCTTAGTTATTTTTTTACATTTCTTCCAAACCCCTAAGCACACAATTGATTCTTGTTTAGCGAATTAGTGGCTAGTGAACAAAACTTTTTAACTAGCTGTGCCCACCACTGGAAATAACTGCTGCCAAATTTAGTGCAGACATGTATTCTACATTACAACTAGGATCCCGCTGTCCACATGTGGCATCATAATTAATACAGTGAGCAGAACTAAATGGTTTAATTATTGTTTTAAAATGGAATTTAAAGGTCTCAGGAATTACTTGCCCTCTGGGGGGGTTACTGTAGTTGCCCCTCAGGAGGGCAGAGCAACATTTTTCCCCGTTGTGTTGGACAACTCATTTGCTCCCTAATGGAGATGAACTGGTTGAAGCGTTCAGCAGGAGAGTAAGGATCGGAAGGCCGCCTGTCATCACTGCTCCGTTTTCATTACATTCATCGCTGAACATCAGAAAACCTGACAGGGTTGTTGAAAATTGCTGCCAAGGTAGAAACGTCATGCCAGGCTTCAAATGAAGACATACGGCCGTAGCAAAAACGAAAGCACACACTGGTTCATTTCTACAGTTTCACATATAAAAACAGTTTATTTAAATCTAGCCTCTAGTGCACAAAAGCACAAAGAGGTTTTATTCAAGATAAAATCAGAAGAGCTGTGTGTGGACGTGGCTCGCAAACATTCTATTACTTGATGGGCCAGCAAAAAGTATATAGAATTGGAAGGAAAATGGAAGGTTTCAACATTTTGTCTCAAATAAAAATTGCTGTCAGATAGATGACATCACATTTGACTCAAGTCCTGCATAAACTCATGACTCTTCCACTCTTGTCATCGTGTTTGTTGTCAAAAATCTTTTGTAATAAGAAGTTTGATTTATCGGGAGAAGGATCAATTCCATTTACTGATGTCTAAAAAATTCCCAAAACCGACAGTATTGTCAGAATTATTTTTTACTCTTTTCCATTAGTGAACATCAATAAATTAAAAAATATGACAAAATTCAATTTATGTCCTTCCAGATATAAATTACACTTCTTTAACCTTTTAATTGGGTAATTTTTCAGGAGCATGATTTGTGTTTTTGTTGTGCAAAGAAGTTATAGTTTCTTTTAAATCCCTTTTATCATTAAGACAATTGTACCACAAGATATTGTGATAAAGATTTTCAGTCCATATCCCCCTGGAGGAGACGGTCTCTGCTTTTGAAGAGGTGGTTTCACTAATGATGACACTTTCTATTTTTAATCTTGTTTAATCAACATGGGCACTGTGAATTTTTTTTATTATTTTGGCAAGATTATTATTATCTCCTCACCAAAAGAATTAAAAAAGAGAATGCAATTTTCTATGGCTCTATAAAAAAGTATTTTTCAATTGAATTGAATATATAAGTAATTATGAGTTGTGGGATCTTGTCAACATGTTTTTATTTAATACTTTTTACAAATAAATGCTGCAAATTAGCACATTTATTCACACTTTTTCTGTTAGTCATTAGGAGTCATAGTTTATTAGGAGGTTTCTGAGTAGAATAATGGTTTGGAAATTATAACAACCCCTTTCAAGGACACAAAGCTGTTCTCCGATGTTCTCATTACCTTTGAGCTCCTGATGATCTCAAATTGTGTGATCTCATGGTGAATGAAGAGAAAATTTCAGAATGGGAGGATTGTTTGTAAGAGTGGAGCGAAATGAGGCCAGAACCACATCCGTCATGTCTGACGGGTAAATCTCTAATCATAAAAATGGTTACAAATGAAGGCATTGTTCAGAGACACGGACCGCGTAACCATTCAGACTAATTTCTAGCCTCACCTGCAGAACTGATTTGGAGAGTAAAAGCGGGATGAGATTGTGACCAAACGGTGACCTGGCTTCCTTTCAGACTCTTTCTGTGAGTTTTGGTGTCAGTAAGCCTTTCAGAGCTGAGAAAAAAGTAAGAAAAAGACTTCAGCTGCAGTATTTTAATAGGAATATGCTCAACTTTATCAGCGAATATATACAGAATAACTTAATAAAATACAGTGTCAGCAAGAAACAAAGTTTCCATCACGGATCCAGAACATGCTGTAATCTTTAAAAGTTCTGCTTATCCATATGTAGTGATAATCCATCAAAATCAGATCTAGAAATTTATGCCAGTCAGCAAATGAAGGCAAGGACATTCACAACTGTCCAAGCATTTATCTCTTACCTAAATTCATAGTGCAAAACAATAATAAGTAGCAAACTAAAAGTCCTAGATGTCAAAAATCACTTCACTATCTTAAATAAAAGAAATATTTAAGTTTTAGTCGGATATTTATATACACTGAATAAAAAGACGCAAATCATTTTTTTTCTCGCTGTCTGAAGTTAAAGCTTTTGCCCAAGTCATACAGTTTAAAAGACAGTCATCAACATATGTAAAGTTTTGAATTTGTTATGTTGGTCAGTCACCACAAGAGGCAGCAGCAGCTGCAGCCACTTCCTGTGCTGATTGTTGTCTGTTTGTTTACGTTTCCACTGAGTCGAATATGTTACATCAGGTTTATCACAAGGTCTCCTGTTTCAGAGCATTCAGTCACATTATGCTTATATTAAATTGTAGCTGTGAATTAACGCCATTAAAGTATTTAGGAAGCTCAGAAAATTGACTTCAAGTGACAAACAGGTACAACATGATGGTTCCTTAAAAATGACAACTTTTATTTAGCATATTAAATAACATATATGTATAGTTGTCTTTTGAAATCACTATGTAATAGAAGCTCTCAGTGAGTTTTATTCAGCTGGCTAGATTGAGGGCAAAAATGGCTTTTTTGATTTTGACCTCTGACCTCGTAGAACCCTGATGTGTCACATTTAACCTTTAGGTGGCAACACTGTGCAAAAACGTTTTTGTCCAGGTTGTTCTTCTGTCCTTCTAAAACGTGACAATTAATACTGTTTCCGTTTCCGATCTTGACAACCTGAATGGTTGCACATGTAGTTCATCTTGGAGGTAAGAATTTTTATTCTTTCTTTTAACTTTCCTTTGACTCGTCCCTTTTAGGGATACAAAAATGGCCGCTGTTTGATCCTAACAAACTTGGACTGGTTACACGTTGTTCTGTTTACTTGCTGAAAACAAGGAAGGAGCGCAGGTGGAAAACTCAGGAGTCTCAACAGAAATCAAACAGAAGCCCCATTAATCTGCTCTCACTCGCCCTCTGGGCCCCATGAGGCTTTTTCTTTACAAGCGCAGCTTTGCATGCAGCTTTATACTGCCTGTTATCCCCACTTTACTGTAAAACGCTGTCATGGTTTAGATTGAATTTCCTCATCTAGATGACTCTGTGTTACAGGAGCTGCAGGAGCTCCTCTCATGACACGCTCCCCTGAGGCTCCTGCTCACCACCCCTTTAGTGATTCACTTTGGAAAAGCTGTCACTCCTGGGTGGGGAGGTGGAACGGTGTACTCCCAATCCTCTCTTCTCATGAATTCACATGAGGCTGGTGTGCCTGGTTTTGCCTTGAAAAAAGGAACAGCCTATATTCATCAGACAGATTCCAGGTTGAGGAGAAACTCCTCGGAGCTGCAACTCCAGTTCATCTCACTGCTGCAACGTAGGGATGAATAGTTCGTTCCACTGATTGGTAATTAAAGTATTTATTTCCACCTTTAAAAAAGCATGTGTAAAAAGCCCACAAACACTATAATATCATTTTATCATCTCAAAGTGAACAATTTAGAACATTTTGTACTTTCATTTGTGACTCAAATGCTTCTTTTGACAATGTTTTTAGATGTCCGGGAGATGAGTCGTTTCAAAAACCTACTGATTGTTAAGTCACCTTGAATGGACACTGTGCCGTTACCTAGCAACCCACAGAGTGCTCCAGGATGTTTGGTTAGCTGGTTTTACCAACGTCTGCGCTGTACAATGGCTGCTGGAAAAGACAAGTGTTCTGTTGTTGACTTTGCATTCAAAAAACACTTGCTCTATTCTCACTGGTTGTACAGGAGGCTCTACTTCTGCTTTTCAAAGATGTACGGTTGTATTATTTTGTATCTGTTGGCAGCCATTTTTATGTGCGAGTGTAAACGTTGAGTTGGTGGCGTGGCCAACAGCAGCTTATTTGGATTTAAAGTGACAGGACGCTCTAAAACAGCTCTAAATAGGCAGAACTGAAAGACTAAAATCTTGTTGTCTAGGAAGGATTTTGTGCAAAAAATATAATGAATGTTTTGTGTAGACCATAAACCTACTCTAACATGTTCAGGGAAGTGTAATAGGTCACCTTTACAATGTGAAAGACAGACAAACATCTTGTTCAAGTAAAGATGTGTGTTTATCTTCAAAAGTCAGGAAATTCCCTCAAGAGAATTTCTCAGCTGAACTTGCAGAATTATAAGAATAATAGAAAAAGCTGAAATAACTGGAAATGTGAGAGGAGAACCAGTGGTTTTATTGCCAGTGAGGATAGTGATAAGAGCTCACTACAATAAATTAGGGATGCAGCTAATGGTTATTTTAGTAGTTATTAATTTCATTCTGACAGTTAATCAAATATTTGAATTAAAAAATGAAAATGTACAAGTAATTCAATTTGAAAAAATGTTTTAGGTGATAAAATGTTTCATTTATGCTAATCAGGTGAAGCTAAAGCTGGAGTTCTGAGTAGAATTGGCAAAATGGGGTTGCAGAAGCAGCAACAAATTTTACTGTTGCTTGTGACACATCTTCACCAGGTGTCTCAACACATTATGAATAAGTTGGTGACCTGTTGAGGAGTAGATCAATTCATTACAAAACAACAATTCGTCACAGATGACCTGCAAGACCAGCGAACAAAAGCGCCACTGTTTCAACTATAATGCCTTGAATGCAAGACTCATGCTTAAAGAGCTTTCAACACAGCCACAAATATGATACTTTTATTTAATTTAAATAAATTGAATTCATTTTAAACTCATGAACGTTGTGTATCATGTGATGAGACAGCTGCAATATCTCCCAAAGACGATCATGCTTTTATGCAACAGCTCATAACTGCATTTTATGACCTAATACCATATGTTCATTCTGAATACAGTTTAAAGGGATACAGAGGCCAGAGGAAACGGATGCATGACCTTGTGCTGTGTGAATAAGTAAAAAAAAAAAAAAAAAATCTGCATGCCGAATGAAGGACAAGCGGTAGAGCACAGATGTAAAGACATGGTCTGGTTCTTTTAATGTGGAAGATAGATCGCATTCAAAGCACTTTAAACATGGAGCATAACAACCAAACAGATTCCTACCATCTAAATCAACAAAATCATAAGAATCTACCAGCAGAAACAAAATTCACTACATTAGTTTGGATACGCATCTCACTATGTATCAGATTAGAGCTTGGTTTGTCTAAAACCAGCAGTTTTATGACTACATCCATCTTGACTCCATCATTTCCCCCCATTACTTTCCAGACTAAAATTGCTCCAATGTTTGGTAAGATACTTACAACTTCTAATTATCTCTCAAAACCCCGCTTTGAGAAAAATTAACCATCCTTTTAATTGTATTTTCAAAAACAAACAGAAGTGGATGCATGCACATACTCTTTTAGTTTTTCTTTTTTTGGGCCAAACTTAAATGTTTCAGGTCAAGCAATCAAATTTTACTTTGAAGCAAAAATAACCTGCAGGGAATTTTTATCATTTAAATAATGATTATATGATGGTGGGCAGTCTTTTTCAACACAGAGGAAGAATTTTAGCTCCCTCTTGTTCGCAGAATTACTTTTATTTAGCAGGCAAAGTGCTATACGTCATAAATCACATATAATATAAAAACAAGCATATAAAAGAGCAATAAAATGGCAAAAGCCTTGTAAAACAAAATGGCTTTCAGATTGTTTTTAAAACATCTGCAGAACTCATAAACCAGGTTTAAGAGAATGAAAGGCAGTTCAAGGTCGCGCCACGGCATCTCAATCAGATTTAAAGAAAAATTTCTAAAGGTGTTTTCACACGTCATACTCCGGTAGATTCAGTTTGATTGAGGATCAAAAGTTCAATATTTGTTATACCTTCAGCTGCTGCAGTTTGCTCTCACACTGTACCTTTAAAAAAACACCTGTTCACCCCGACAACACAAAAACCTCTGAAGAAGACACTGAGTGCAACTTCCCATTTCATGAAATGTAAACAAACATGGACTGGCGTAAAATTTTAGCAGTGGAAAGATTTCTCTTTTGTTTTTGGTAAAGCTATTTCTCCCTCTAGCGTCAGACTCAAATTTGTTTTGCTTGTTTTTTCCTAAAATGCCCTGTAATATAGTCCACTTCCTGCTTTTGGAGCGGCTTCCAGTCTGCTTGGCGTTCACATATGCATTCAAACTGCGCCAGAGTTCACTTCAACTGAACCAAGGTCGAAGTTTGTGAGCGGACCAGACTTTGCTTTGTTGGTCGACATCAGAGTTTGATTGTCCATTCACACTTCCCCAGAAGAACCAGACTTTCTAGAAAAACGAACTAGAGTTCAATTAAAGCGGACTAATCACAGCTGGTGTAAATGGACCCTTATGTCTTTTGGACTCCAGCAAACCACAGCAAACGCTTTTCCACACATAGAGAAAACAGTAGTGAATCTTCCCTACTGAATTTACTGTAGCGGTTCATACAGGAGGTCACAAAATAACCCACAATAACATCTAAGGTACTTCAGTGTCCATGATTCAACACTAAAACCAGAGACTGCGCAAAATAGGATCAATGAGGGCTCCAAGGTTCCATTTTTCATCCATTTGTCTTTCTCTACTAAAACCCTAAGTCCTGTTGAGGGATGAAGGTAGGAATCAATCCCTGCATTCAATGGGTTGGAGAAATGCTCCGTCCTTGGTAGCACATCAGCCAGTTATTGCTTATATGCGTGATCTGAAACATTGATGATTCAAAATGTTCTTTTTCCTCCTTTTAAACCTTTAGATGCATATGTAGAATGAGCTGAACTGCGTGTCACAATGTTTCATTAAAGTCTGCCTGGATTCTAATAGCTGGACTTCCTGTTTTTGCTTTAAAACAGGTTTTATCCTCCGTTGAGTCCACAGAGTGAAGCCAAAGGAACTATGGATAGTTTACATTTTAAGGAACATTTATTACAATCTAAAACTCCTTTTATATTAGTAAAAAATGTATTATGTATTCAAAAGGTAGTTCATCTAATTGCCATCCTGGTGTTTTCCCAGGGATTCACCGGAGCTGGTTTGATGTCAAATTGAGTTATGTGAAATGTTTAATAAATTGTCTGACAAATTAGATCATGCCGGCTTAGTCCACTGATTCCAGGCAGGATGTTCGTCTAAGAAAGAACAAGACCAGATTTCAGTTACACAGATCAGTGAGATGAGAGGCGGTCATGACATATTTTTCTAAGGGATATTCACTTGACTGGCTCATTAGCCTTTAAGCTGTTCTCTTCAACCTCTAACATGGATCTTTGCCCATTTTACCAATCTGTCAGGCGACTGAGGTTTCTGTAGCTCCTTACAGTGAGACTGGATGCAGGTCATGTTGAGAAGAAATCAAGTAATGAAGCTAAAGATGCAACCCTGCAATGAGAAGCAGGTACAGACGATAGACGGATGGATGAGTTGGTCATAAGGACACGATCCAGCCAATCTTTCTAGTTAGAGTTGGTCGTGGCCCAAAAGAACCAAGATAGTGCACTAAAAGTGAAGTTATGATGTTATATAGATTTGAGTTCATCACGTTTAACAGTCTACCTCCAGACAGACATAAGCCCCGCCCACTTCCTGGTGTGAATTTGATTGATTTTATTACAATCATGGCTACACAGCATGTGGCACTCTGGATTTCTCCCACTCTAGTAAGTGTTTGGTTTCTTCTGTGTTGCTTTGGCAAGATTACAAAAATGTCTGCTTGTGGTTTAAGTATAAACTTACAGTTTCAAGATTTATTATTCATCTTTTTTAGTTGCTATATCTGTTAGGACTGCATTTCTTGTTAGTTTGATTTTGTGACTGCAAATGCACCCATTCATGTCTTCCAATGCTTAATGTTGTGCATCTTGTATCGTGATTTTAGATTGTTTTCTTCATCTATTAATAGAACTACTGTATATGTACTGTTCTCTTTCCTGTGAATTGCACAATGAGATGTTTTGTTTTTGTGCTGCTTATCTTAGGGTAAAGGATAACATTTAGCTATTGTGCTAATTCCTACATATTTACATTGCCATGTATTGTGGTAATATTGATTTTTCTTGTTTTTTGGACTTTTTTCTGTCAGGACAGGAGATGGTTATGTGTGAAGTTATTTGTTTTTACAATGTACAAACTAAATAATTTTCAAAAACAGTTTTTAAAAATCAACTACTGTGATTTATTTAATACACCTGCTTTATTGTATAATCTTGTAGAAGTTCTTGCTGCTTTCTTGTGTATTTTCAGATGTAATTTAATTTTTCCTTTTTATTGAATTTAGGATTTTATGTCTCTTTAGTTTTTCTCCCCCTACAAACTTTATTTTGTTTGATGCTATAAATTTTTATTGGTTTTTATGTGGGAGATTAACAGCATAGTACCTGAGTCTTTCTGAGGGTTGACCTTCATCTCCTCTCCAGTTTTTAGTTTCCTCATATTGGTCGGTGATGTGTGTTCTTTTACAGTCTCTTGGATTGTGGGTCGGTCCTAAACTTGTCCTGTATCTACAGCTGGCATGTAATGTTAAATATTATTTTCAAACTCTCTTATTATATCTATTTTAATAATAGTGTAATCTTGGAGAAAAGTATTTTGCCTTATCCCAATATTTCTAAATTACCATTTTTAATTTTACCGGATTTGTTGGTTACATTTAAATTGGATATTTGTACAAGACATTTCAACAACAAGGCAGTTCAAAGTGCTTTACACCATTAAAATGTAATACAGTTACAAATAATGAAGCAAGCAATAAACATTACATTTGATATAGTACCATAATCAAAATCATCAAGCAAATATGCATCAAATATATTACAATGTTCCAGCTCTTATGAATCGAAGGCAACTCTAAGCAGGTGAGTTTTAGCCTTGATTTAAAGGAACTCAGTGTTTCAGCAGTTTTTCAGTTTTCTGGAAGTTTGTTCCAGATTAGAGAAGGATAAGAACTGAATGCTGCTTCTTATGTGCCAAATATTTTCCAAGCGACTTAAATGAGAGAAAATTCAACATAAAAACTTGCTGAAATGTAAATAGTGAGAACATTAGAAATAAAAGCAAAATTGTCAGCTGATTAATTGAAATACAAAAACTTTAAGCTGAACATGTAGCTAAAAAGCTGAAATCGATGCAAAGCCCTCTTTTGAAGAGTAAAAAAATGAAGACATTCCAGAAAAGCAAAAAAGTTGATTTGCTAAAAAAAAAAAAAAAACTTTTAGCAGAAAAGTTCAGAAGCACAATTTTTTAGCTTTTTCACATTCACACAATTAAACCTGCAGTATGTGTCTTTATGAATTTTTTTTTTTTTACATATTTGTTAAAATTATCATTATGTCGTGTCAGAATAAGACAGTAAACTCAAGCTCCTCTGCCTTGTTCCCAGTGCTCCCAGTACTAACTGCAGAAATACACTACTCAGTCAGAAACAACCAATCAGAGCCAGGGGGAGGATCTTAGTACTGTCAATCACTCTTGTGCTCAAGCCTTCCCCAAGTTCTTTGCTAAGCTACAGCTGGTTCACCACAATGTAGCCTGCCATGAATGCTAAGGCTAATTAGCATGACCTTTTCACAGATTACCTGCCTCATATTCATCTGTCACAACATGGTGAAACTTTTAACAGATATGTAAAATACATATTTTTGTAAAAAGTACTTACTACAGCTTTCAATTAGCTGTGCTCTGGTTTTGTTTCTCTTTTCTATTCACAAGTTGAAATAACTGAGTGAGCACGGCACCGGAGGAATTGTTTTGGACTAATTGAAAGCTTTTTATTCCTTCTTCTGAATGAAACTTGTCCATAAGCTGTGCATTTATCCTTCCTTTCTTCTATGCAAAGTGTCAAAAGGTTAAATTCAAATTCACAGAGCTCCTAGCGTAACCTGTTGCAAGTAGTGGCCTTCCCTCATTTAAACGACCCGAACGAAGTAGGTTACGTTGCGTAACACAGAAGGAGGAGGTGAAGAACATCATGTCTTCTCGGTCCCCATGTGGCTGCAGTCAGAGGAAGAGTGAGGACGGCTGTGTTTTGGAGGTGACACTTGGTTTTTCTCAGCGCTGACAGATAAACATCTCCCTCCTCTCACAAGTCTTCAGGCAAACAGCTGAGACTGGCCCCGTTCCAGAAGCTCTGTCTTCGCCTCGCTTGCCCTTCGCTCTGCCCTCTTGACATGATTTGAGCTTGATCTGAAATTTGCAGCACGTCTCACTGAGGGAAAGGGAAGGCGTTGCGATCTTTGCTGATACTGTGTTGTAACTGTGTCCCAGGTGCATTTTGTTGACATAAAAGAGCCGAACATTCGCTTGTTTGACAGGTTTCTGTAGAAAGCTAGTTTTACTCCCTCATTTGCAGACGAAAATATTGGAATAATATAACAAAACGAGAACAACAAGGCTCAAACCAAGTTCATATTATCTTGGTTTGGTGAAATTAGCAATTATGCATCATGAAACGCTATGTAGATATTGTGCATTTATTCCCAAAACACTTCGCAAGGGAGAGTGAATTTCTTGGAAGTGACTGCAACCGGAGACATGCATCAAGAGGCATCCAGTCTGGATTTCCAGAGGCAGTTAAGGTCCCAACAGACAGCCAGCTGCTCCATCGCCCTCCTCACCTCAGGCCACCACGCTTATTTAGAAACACAGAGATGCTCATCACAGCCACATGGGAGGCTAACATTTATCTAATCACTGATTTCACCTTCCCTGCCTTGGTAAATTACATTTCAGGGCAAAATTATAGCCCCAACTGGGATCATTTCTCTCATTATTTTACCTTGCACACATAAATGGCATCATTCCACAAAAACAAAAAGCTACCAGGGTCAACATTATTAGCCCAATAAACAGATGTTGCACAGTGATGTGCTTTAATTTTGAAACGCTTTAGGCTTGCAAAATTAGTTCAAACTGGATGTTTTCTCCTAATTCAGATCCAGTATAAGCACCAAGAGATTTAACTCTGATTTGAGAAAGCATAGTCTCAAAAATAATTCAAGTTAAAATAACAATTGTTGATCCTCAAAAAGCAAAAGGACAAAAGCAATTCAAAAAGAACCACAAAGCAAAAAAATTACAACAAAAAAGAGTAAATCTCTGCCATATAAGCTCAAAAAGACTGAGATCAATCTTGGAAATTTTCTTGAAAAAGCAAGGAAATTTCTGAGATTGAAAAGCTGCTAGAGAAAAATGCTGAAAATTTTAGATTAATCTCAGAAATTAAAAAGAATTCTTGGAAATGTATGAGTTTCAAAAGTCAAAAATGTTCAACTTGTGGAATTTTAAAAAAAAAACAATTCTCAGATTAATCTAAGAATTTCAAGGATTTTGTTATATTTCACATTGACCAAAGCCTGATTTTATTACATTATTACATAATGCGGCATTACAAGCCTTTGCTGTTTGCACAGGAAAATGCAGATTGTGATGTGGGCAAACATCTTAGTGACGTTATAATACCACCATAGTAAGATACCTGTTGGTTACCAAGAACACAGCAGTTTTCAGACTGCCTTCATCATAAAATAAGGTTTCCAGCCACGATATGAAAGGTTGTGGAGAATGTAGGGTGGTCTCAATCTGGGGTGAAGTGAGCTTTAAAGACTCATTAGCATGTAGCATACCAGTGCTAAACATGTGCAAGGTGTCAGGAAGCGAGATGTGAAAAAGTTTTTCCTCATACCTGGAAGTGATCCGACATTTACAGAGCAGTGTGGAAAGGTCAAAGCTGTGCAGCAACATTGGGAGCCCACTTGTACGATATTCATCACAATACAGCTAATGATCGGCATAATGCCTTGCTCTCTGACTCAGGACAATGCTAAAAGGTTAGGACAGCACCTAAGTCATTTGCTTGCGCGATCACAAAGGTTGATGCAGGTTCTTGTTAACTGTTGCATATCATTAGCATGTGCGGCAAATGTTTGGCTTTGTGCATATTCACAAAAGAACAATTAGCATTTATATAGGTTCCAAGTGTGAAAGGCAAAACTGATTAAGATAACTACAGGAAGGGTAAATGCTGAGGTTTGACACATGTGATTTAACATTTAATTATGCTCCACTTTTTAGTTTTCTTTACAGATATATTAACATTCGCTGCCGAACTTTAAGCCAAGCAGTTCAGTCCAATAGTAGGTTTATGATATCAAGATGAAGGGAAGGATTTGAACTTTTGCAGCTTTTATTTCTCTTCTACCTTCCTGCGCTCTTCAATAAGATTGCATCCAGCTGCCTGTGACCTCGCCACCATCTTCTCCCGATTGACCAGTAGACTAATGTGAATAAATGCCAGTCCATTTACTTCACCTGTGCGTTTCTAGGAAGGAACTGATAATTATCATTCGTCTCCTGGTGGGGGTGGTTGTCTGGGCCTTTCATGTGACAGATAAGAAGGCAAGTAAAATAAACTGGGGAAGGGAAATGTGTAATGTCATTTCGGCGGACTGGCATCTGAAGAAAGGTCCCAGATGAGTCGCCAAAATCTTTTTCCTTACCATCAACTCTCCCTCCTGTAAGAACACAGATGCAAAGTCGGGGTCACGTCTGTTTGATCTCTTAATGTTCTGCTAAGGCTGAAGGTGAAGGAATGATTCGGACACTCTCATAGGTCATCTCTGCTTCACTTGCAGGCAAATAAAATCTTTTATTTTAATCAGACAGGAAAGTACAAAGCTAATGTTTTGAAAAGTAATTTTGAAGTAAGTCAGAGTTAATTAAAACTCAGCTGAAACCTGAAGATTGAAAATGGAGACAAAATTATAGTTTTTTTTTCCTCCAGATTCCACAAATGAAATAAGAATGTACAAACTCAGGCATCTGATTAATATTTTACAAAATAAAATCCTACATATGAATTGAATAGCTGAACATTCTGGCTTTTCAAAACATACTTTAATTTTAGTATTTAGGGTTTTAAAATCTGATTAATCACAGGGTTGCTGTAAATGAATTTTTTTAAATGAACTGAGTTAATGAATGAGTTCTAAATGTTTTATTAGGGCTGTTAAATGATTAAAATAGGAATATAACAGGCAAAACATGAGATAATTTCTTCTGTCTTTCATGCTTTTGTATTTATCATTTGGTTTAGGAGCCACATACTGGCACTTCAGGCATTCCAAACTTTAATTATAAACTAAAATAATTTCTGGCAGATTTACAGTGGCTAAGCTCTAAAACCAAATTAAAATCAGTTTTAACTCAGAATAACTTTATAATAAGCCACCGATCTTCAAAAAACACAATGGTTGCCTTTAAATGTCCCTTCAGAGGAAAAGCAACTATAGAGCATTGAAACTGAATTCCCATGTAGTCATTTGGTCATTAACTATTGAATAAAACAACAAACAACAGAAAGACAGTGATGCCACAGCACAAGTGCATCCTGATGCACCAGAACACTGAGATTCACATCCTTCATCCCGATACACGCAAACTATTCAGAGCATCAAACTTTACACTTTAAAGAAGTGTCAGGATTTGATATTCCACCTAAATCAACTACATTTTTCCACATTTGGCATTGTGCGATACACAGTTTTCAATACACCAGCATGTACTGTGTGGTTATACAGTAAACAATGTGACTGTTAATTAGGTTAGGTTCTCAGTTATTTGCAGCAAACAGGATGGTGTATCGGTCAGGATGCAGGAAGGAGGACATGAGATCAAAACTTTAACTTCAGATGTGAGCTGGTTTATTTGTCTTGATGCTCAGTGTTGCCAGCAGTCTGTAATAACAAATAAATTGCCATTGGGCTAACATATAGAGGTTTAACTAATACAAACTCAAACAAAAATATATAATGAGAAATAAACTCAACCATCCACGTTTGCATGTAAATCCACAACATACACAAATAACTCAATTTGCGTAAAGGTTACATCATTAGGCACAGCCTCGGTGAAAACACGAACACAGGCTCAATTTAGCATAAGAGGCACTTTGGCGCCATCATGTGGCCAGATAAAATCACTACACAATGGCGGCAGCTGGCAGCGCATGCCCGTAATTACTATATCTGCCGCAATAACTCAATGGAAAGTATTAACAGATGCAGCCAAAATGCAATTACAAACAATGGGATTTAAGGTAAACCTACGAAGGCTGAGCAGGTTCAACTGAGTTCCCAGCGCTCAGAGAGCCCCACAACATCGCATACTCGTTCTCCCGTAGTTAACACGTATAACAAACTGAATCTAGAATAAACAAACAGCACGCTGAATGCAGTACTTACTTTCTGTCATCAACTTAACACTCGGAGCATCACTTCTCAGGACTACACCAGGAATGCGGTCTCACACGCTAAGAATGTAGCAAAACTGACCCGGAAGTATATTAAATTGCTCTCATGAACGGTAGCGCAGCACTAACTGAGACTTGCGTCACTTCCTAGGGTAAGTTCGAAACCAATATTACAAAATAAAATACAAAAAATATCAGCGCCTTTTGTACAGTGACGAAAGTTTTATCTTTTTCCCATAAGATTTTTGTTTACTTTTGTCCTTTCAGCTACTTCCATGTTCACATAAGTTTCTTTCTTCCAAAACTTCACCTGTTGGTGATATTTTACAGTGTATACCTACTGGATTATCAGTCATATTCTCCCAGATATTCACTGGTCCATATTTTTCTTTTTCTGGCCGGTCATTTCAGGCTTGGTCTGACTTTTTAGTTTCCTGATTTATGATCCTTAAAAAAGTGATTTATATTTCACACTATTTCTCCCCAAACTGTATTCATCACTCAATTCAAAGCATCTTAAACATAACTACAGCAAAAAATTATTTGTTGTGTAATGGCACAACAAAGAACCTCAAAGGGCAAATACAACTCACAACCTTTAGACTTACTTATTTAAAATCAGAAGAAAATGCTCTAACTTACAGTTCACCTATATGAAATAGTTGGTTTCTCCTTTCACTGACGGCCTGTCATCGATTTATATCATTACATCAAATATATACCAACATCTTCAATATTACAACAGTTTTATGAGGGCGTTTTTCTAAGACGGAGGAAAAAATCAGCCTCATCACATGTACCTAATCACATTAATGTCTAAAGAAAGCAGGCTGACCAGAGGGACTGGCTGTGTGTTGCTAAAGCATTTCTCTGAGCTCAGTTAAGAGGCATCTTCTTAGAAAGGTGAAGCAAACAAACAAAACCCACCAAACAAAGGATTTGTTTTTGTTTCACAGATTACATACGTTTTACCATAATACCAAAGCTAAAGCAAAAATATCTATAGCTTCTGTCA